>NW_025779565.1:0-257256 GCF_021130785.1 Homalodisca vitripennis | reverse complement strand
GTCAGAACCGTCGACACCACCCATAAAGTGGTTATACGAGTCTTATCATTTCTAGGACTTCCTTCACACGATCATCCTCATTTCTCCTTTTTCCTACCTTTTGGATTGAATTGGCTGTGTGTTTAGTCGACAGCAGAAGTACAGGGTTTTTTGTACTCTTCTTTTCTCTGTAGCCTAAGAATAGAAGGCTATAATTTCTAATGTACTTTTTTTCCCCTACATTGAACTTATCTTTCAATTAAGGAGGAATGCCTTTTCTGTTTTTCCTTACAGTCCCAGTAACAAAAGTTGATTTGTCATACAAGTAGGTTGCCAGTGGTATACTTGTGAAGAAGTTATCTATGAACAAATGATAACCTTTGTTCAAGTATTGACCAATTTTCAGCAGTTTTTTTACAACCTTGAACGCCAAACCTGTGGTTTTCTTGCCAGTAACTTTTGACCCTTTGTAGCAAGAAACGGCCAGGCAATATCTACTTACTGAATCACAGAGCATCCATAATTTCACACCCCACTTATGGTGGTGTTTGTTTGGTAAATATTGCAATAACTGTGATCGTGATTTTGTTCCCACCAAACTCTCATCCACTGACAACTCACGGTGCGGGTTGTAATGTAATCTAACCAATCTGTTCACTGTGTCAAGTAAGGGTGAAATTTTGGCACACGGATCATATCCTGGTTCTCCAGCCTTAGCCAATTTGCTGTTGTCCACCATGTGGAAAAAATTGTACTATACTTTCAAATTGTGACCTACCATTCATTTTCCCGTACCAAGGAGAGTGTTGTGAATCAGAAGTTGCCCGGTAGCTCTGAATATTAGGCTTTCTATTGAGCCCTATATTCAATATGACTGTTATGAAAGCTCTCATTTCAGGTACAGTGACAGGTCTCCACTCTCGAGCTCTAGAACAAGGAGAAAACAAGTGTGCATGTGAGGCAATAAACTGATGGGCATACCTATTTGTCTCAAATACAAATTTTGTCAAAAGGTTTATTGAAAAAAATAAGAAAAAATATTCTATTGGCTTAGCATCATGAGGTGGACAGTGCTTTGGTCCAGGTTCTTCAAAAAAACCCTAAATTATGGTCAAAACCAGGATCATTCTCCTCATTGACAGCAGTCCACCGGTGTATCATCAAGAATATTTGGATACAGGTCTAGTGGGATGTCGGGATCTGGATCGGGTATTTCAAAGTCATCAGAGTTTCTTATGACATGTTCTATGGTTTCTTCAATAGTGTTCAAAAGAGGCATATCTACATCAGCATTATCAAGCCATATTTCTTGCTGGTCATTAGTTGTATTCACATTTACTTCTGGCTGGTTATTGAAGGCTTGAACTACAAAACTACTAGTAGAAGGTAAATTAGGCCTACCTGAGCCTGAGATGACATCATCAATGGTTTCGTCAATGTGTGCATTTGTAGGCCTAGGCCTAGGCTTTGAACAAATTTTCTTTGAGACAGGGCATTCATCGTCTGAGCTCGGTTCCCCTGATTGCTCCCAGTCAGGATCATTGTCTGTATCGTCGTCAAAGCCCGTAATACCTCCCTCACTTTCACTTTTGGCATCGTCAGATGATTTCGAATCTGATATGTTACTGACAAAACTATCACTCAGATCGTCAACATAACCCACACCACTTTCAATAATATTTCCAAACAGTATATTTTAGCTAACAGGCGAAGCTCGGCGAATAGGCCGTTCTTCATCAGATGATTGGTCACTCATTTTTGACACATAGTACTAGTTACAAACCAATAATTTTAATATTTAGCTTGAAAACATTTTGGAAATAACCTTATTGACTGAAATAACTTCTCGAACTAAACAAAGCAATGAAGAGATCAGCTGTTGAAGTTGGGATCAAATCATCTGACAAAAAAAGGTGAAGTTGACAAACCTCTACAACACAATGTAAAACTGCAAAATCACCGCCATAGAGTTTAAAGGTTTACTACGTTTTTACATCCAACAACTATCCAGCTTGCGTATATCGCAAATTTACTGCATTTGGATAATTTATAAAGCCAGTACAAAGGATTTACCAAACGTTCGAAATGTCAGACGTCCGAGGTTTTGACCAAAACAACGATGTCCGATATTTCGGACGTCGGAGTGCAAAGGCTTAACAGCGCTTCAGAAAACAATTCAAAATAACAAAGAACCGTTACTTTATATTAATAAAAATATTTTTCCCTTGCTTTTTAATATACAGTATTTGACTATATACAATACAATATTTTTACAATTTGAAATATATTATAATCAAACATTATAAATAAATCAAATATTTGAGACAGAAAAACAGATATAACTTTGGCCTGTAACGAATTATGAATTGTTGAGTTAAAACATATTAGTTATAATCGGACATTATAAAAATAGTTAGAAAAAACACAGTAATGGTATTAATGTATATTGCAATAAAATGTGAATGAAAAACAAGTTTTAGAGCTAAGATATTTCACACTCATTGTACTTAGTTCACATAACATTCAATATTTGTTATAATAAATACCATGTTTTAATTGCTTTACCCGTCACTGTCTAATTGATCGTTTTCATCATCTTCACAACAGTTTACACACAGAGTTTTTGTATGTTTATGACAGCTAAACATCACAGGTATGCGTTTTACTTATCCTGTTATTTTTTGGTCACAAAACCAACAGCGGCAAATTACATTTCCTGCAGCTTGTCTTGGGTTCTCTGTTTTTGAAAGATCTTTACCTCTCGCTTTTAAAATCTGTTTTGTAATAATTTTAGTGGCTCCTAGGCATCTTGTTTCTAAGAGGCTCCTGATCTCATTTGGTCAACATACAAACTCTGTGAGGTAGTTCCTCCTTTCCATGTTGTCTTGTGTTAATTCCCGTGATGATGAGTAAAGAAAAGAAAATCGTCAATGGCCATCGCCAACTTATTCGAGAAACATTTCGTCGACCACATCCACACCACCTTTGGTCATGTTGTAAAATGTTAGAATGTCTAGCTCTGGTGCATCTCCAGTATTGAATTTTTGTTCTTTCTTGCCTTGTAGCACACTGTTGTGAGCTGTGGTCGAAATGCAAATATGCTGCTGGTTACGGATATTTCTGTTGTGTTACTGAAAATCAAAGACAGTTCCCTCTTATTCTTCCTAACAGTCCCTACAATTATCAATCTGTGATCTTTTCTCAAGTGTTCTGCTGCAGGATCTCACGTAAACCAATTGTCCATGGTGACATACATCCTGTCCTGTCAAGTGGTTCTACCATTCTCACTGCAATGTCAGCAACTCTATAACTGATTTCACATGGTCCTGGAGGCTGTTTATTGACACCAACCTCAAGTTTCACTGTATAGTACGTTCTTGTACCGCACATAGCAAACATTTTTATCTTGTACTTTGCCTGTTCAGATGGCATATATTGTCTGAAGGGACAGTTCCCTCTTAACCCATCCAGCATTTCGTCTAGAGTGACATATTCACTAGGTGAATATACATTTTTGCATCTCTCAACAAAAGAATCTAGAATAAAAGGTATTTTTGCCAATTTGTCTATGTCTTCATGCTATTCACAATCTTTATTGTCATCAAAACGTAAAGCTCTAAGTAAAAATATAAATAATTTACTAGTCATTGCACATCGGAAAAATCTATACCTGTGCTATCTTGAGACCACAAATCTAAAATGTACTGGTGGGAGGATTTGCAAACCCCGGAAAAAATTTTCAATAATCGCTTTTATTTCAGTTATATTTTAAGAATCAAGAATTTTTATTGTCTTAAAAACAACACATTGTGCAACTGACAAAGTTAGATTTACAACTAACTATTTTATATAAATCTGTCTAAAGGGCAGTTGTCAAATTCTCAATAGTTGTTTCTAAGGTAATAACAGGTAACAATTAAGTAAAATAATTAAATAAATATATAAATAATACTAAAACTATGATAACAATAACACATACATAAGCTTAATACACAATCAGGAGTAAATAAAATAAAAAATAATACAACAATGTAGTTAAACATATATAGTGCTAGTATCACAGGCTAAAAAACTATCAATAGTATAAAATACATTTTCTTTAACCACCTTTCCACTTCTATTTTAAATCTATTTATAGGGACAGACCATGCTGTTTCCGGTAATTTGTTAAATACGAGGTGTGTCCAAAAAGTATCCGACCTTGACTTCTGGCATGAACTAACGTTACTTGGCGGCAACGGCAATCTGGTCCCCTACAAAGTACTCCCCTCCACAAGCCACTATCTTAACCCTTTTGATCCCGGGAGTTTTCGCATGGGCGTCTGCCCACGCCCCGGCGTCTGGCGCTCGGGTATCTGCCCCAGTCCCGGCCAAGATTTATTGAAAATGTAGTGCTTCGGCAAAAGTTACACAAACTTTTTATTAATCAATGGATTTTATTGATTCTTTTTTTAATATACTTCTCTAAGACTCTACTACAACATAAGCCCAACTAGAATTATAATAAAAATGCACACACAATTTTTTGAAAAAAAAATGACACTTACCAAAAAATGTTTTTTCAAAATTTTCTGTTTTCATTTGATATAGAAGGCATAAAATGAAATTTCTGCTCAAAAATGAAAGCATTATGTCCTTGTACATATAAACATGAGTTGTATTCTAAATTTTGACTTAGTTATATTCACAAATAACTGAGATACAGGTTTACAACTAAATAATGCACATTTAGTTCCACAGGCACAACATTACGAAAAACACATGAAAAATGTATGTTCAGATAAAATTAAGTATTGTCACTTGCTAAGTTACAAATTATAACAAAAGAACATGAATAGTTATATTTTAGCTTTCATCAATTGCTTTTATGATGATCTTATTGTTACAAAAAATGTTTTTCTGGTGTGTTCATTAACACTTGTGCAGTGGAAAACACTTTGTGTGTAGTCCTTTTTTACATTTTTTACAAATGTAGCTCGATTTCTTCCTCTTGCCACCCAGTCTGGTGCTGGCTGCACTGCAAACACAGCAATTTCTTTCCTTTTTATTAGGAAGTTTTTCAAAAGAACGGGGTAGTATTCCAGCATCGCCTCCACCTTGATTTTCATCATCACTGACATCAGTGTCTGGAATCGGGTGTCTCTGTTCTTTGAAATCAAACCATTCAGCAGATAAACTGTCAACTAGAGTCACTAAAAATTTTAGTCTAGTCATAGGATTTGTGGTATTTTGTTTATACAAAATATATGAATTGAAAATCATCCTGGATAACAAATTGAAAGTTAATTTTTTCCAAAATTTGGCCGACCTGCGATCACCCATGTATCATTTGTATCATGTAACATTTGGTCATGGCCATCCACACCGCCCATAAAGTTATTGTACTCTCTTATTATTTTAGGTTTAGTAGTAATGTATACTTTATTTCCTCGTTTTTTTGATTTTTGTTGTTCTCCAGCTTTATACACAGTTGATAACAACATTACAGGTTTTTTTGTGTTTTCCTTTGTCTAAAACCAAGTAACAGCATTGAATTTTTCCTTTTGTATTTTCTTTCCCCAATTGTGTAATTTGTTTTTATTTCTTGAGGCGCACCCTTCCTGTTCATTCTAATTGTTCCAGTCAAATGGGTACACTTAGTGTACAAAGCTTTGGCCAATCTAACAGAAGTAAAAAAAATTATCAACAAATATATGAAAACCTTTGTATAAACATCCAGCTACATCAAGAAGTTTCATAACTACATTGTAGGCCAGGCCTGTTTCCCTTACATGTTGTCTATCGGTATTTTTTGCTCCTTTATAGACAAAAAAATGCACACAGTAGTGGGTTACTGCATCACACAGTACCCACAACTTGATTCCAAATCTATGGTGCTTTTTAGGGAGATACTGCATCAAGGGGTTTTGGCATTTAGTCGGTATAATACTTTCATCAATAGAAAGGCACATATTGGGGCTATAATGGTGCTTAGATATCCTATTCATATGATCTATTAGGGGTTGCACACGGGCACAAGGGTCATAATTTGGCTCCTTAGGTTTAGGAAGGTTCCGTGTATCAACCATATGGAAATATGCCAAAATTTCTTGAAATCTATTCCTACTCATCATTCTCCCGAACCAACTACAATTCTGACTGTTAGATTTCCACCAGTAACTTGCATAGGTAGGTTTGTGATTTAGACCCATATTTATTAGGATACAAATAAAAGCCTGAATTTCTGCAGTTGTAACTTTGACCCATGTTCTCAAACTATTATTCGGTCCCAAATTAGAATTGTACTTTCTGACAACTTCTTCAGCGTACATATTTGTATATTTTACAAACATTTCCATCAATGTAACTGTGAAAAACAGCCTAAAGTAAGCAATTGATGGTGTATTCATGGGAGGACAATGTTTCAAGCCGGGCAATTCTAAAAATGAAAATGAATGACTATAACCTGGATCATTTTCTGCAGTAACATCAATCCATCCTTCATTATTTTCTCCACTGGAATCATCAGTTGAATTACCATTAGTATGTCTAGGCCTAGGCCTAGAAGGTTGTCTAGGTTGCTGATTTATAGTAGTAAGCCTACTCCTTACATTTTCACCATCAATACTACTGTCAGATTCACTTTCCGATAAAATCCTAGGCCTACTTACAATTGGAAGAATGTTTGATGATGGTCCTGGTTGATCTGGTTGATCACGGGGTGGTTGTTTTCAAAATAACCTCGCTCCCTTAGAAGTCGTTCAAAAAACTATTATAAAAGTAGCTCTGAAGCGAAATCGTACTTATCCAACCAATTTATTATTTGAAGAATTTCAAGTTTTTAACGTCTCGCAATTATATATCCGAACATTAATTTTGTACATTTTTCAACATCGAGATTCAATTTTCATTCACAGGACCACAACCATTTTACGCGTTCTTCACTTCATAACAGAATTTTTGTTCCTAGACTCGTTAAAGTCTTTAATTCAACATCATCTCACTATATTGCTCATATAATTTTCTCAAAATTACCATACTTTATAAAAAAAACCAAGACCTTGCACTATTAATACGTACAAAAAATTAGTCAATAAATGGTTAGTAGATGCTGGGCGAGACGGATTTCGTCAGTATTTTTCCTCAATCTACACCTAGATATGCTTTTTATGTATTAAATTTATGTTATATTTTTTTATTACAATCAGTGTTAGTCTGAGTGTTTGGTGAGTTTGTACAATCGTTTTGACTGCAGGCCAACGAGGACGTTTGGTGCGTGCGTGCGTGTGGTGCGTACGCGTGTGTGCGCGCGCGTGTGTGTGTGTTCAAGTTCAAAACATTTTATTCAAAAAATTTTCATATAATACAAATAAACAATATTCTCCCAATGCGCAACACGCGCGTACGGGAGTGCAGTTGGTTTTTTTAAATTTTTCTTACATTTTAAATGCTAACATCAAACTCAATACTACAACACCACATACTATGATTGTTTACCACTATGAGGCACAAGCGGTACAGGCTAAGCAGTCTATATCCTTTATACAATTATTACTTGTTTCATACAACTATAACAAATATATAAAATATACAAAATATAACAAACACAAGCATAACAAGAAAAAATAAATAGACAAGCACATATCACAAAAACAATTTGGATCAAGATAACAATTTAACAATACTTTAGGTTTATTCAACTGGCATACTTTTCAAATATTCAAGTGTGTGTGTGTGTGTGTGTGTGTGTGTGTGTGTGTGTGTGCGTGTGCGTGCGTGCGTGCGTGCGTGCGTGCGTGTGTGTGTGTGTGTGTGTGTGTGTGTGTGTGTGTGTTCAAGTTCAAAACATTTTATTCAAAAAATTTTCATATAATACAAATAAACAATATTCTCCCAATGCGCAACACGCGCGTACGGGAGTGCAGTTGGTTTTTTTAAATTTTTCTTACATTTTAAATGCTAACATCAAACTCAATACTACAACACCACATACTATGATTGTTTACCTCTATGAGGCACAAGCGGTACAGGCTAAGCAGTCTATATCCTTTATACAATTATTACTTGTTTCATACAACTATAACAAATATATAAAATATACAAAATATAACAAACACAAGCATAACAAGAAAAAATAAATAGACAAGCACATATCACAAAAACAATTTGGATCAAGATAACAATTTAACAATACTTTAGGTTTATTCAACTGGCATACTTTTCAAATATTCAAGTGTGTGTGTGTGTGTGTGTGTGTGTGTGTGTGTGTGTGTGTGTTCAAGTTCAAAACATTTTATTCAAAAAATTTTCATATAATACAAATAAACAATATTCTCCCAATGCGCAACACGCGCGTACGGGAGTGCAGTTGGTTTTTTTAAATTGTTCTTACATTTTAAATGCTAACATCAAACTCAATACTACAACACCACATACTATGATTGTTTACCTCTATGAGGCACAAGCGGTACAGGCTAAGCAGTCTATATCCTTTATACAATTATTACTTGTTTCATACAACTATAACAAATATATAAAATATACAAAATATAACAAACTTAAGCATAACAAGAAAAAATAAATAGACAAGCACATATCACAAAAACAATTTGGATCAAGATAACAATTTAACAATACTTTAGGTTTATTCAACTGGCATACTTTTCAAATATTCAAGTGTGTGTGTGTGTGTGTGTGTGTGTGTGTGTGCGTGTGCGTGTGCGTGTGCGTGTGTGCGTGTGTGCGTGTGTGTGTGTGTGGTCAAAGTGTCTCTCTCTACTCATATCGGCTAATTTTTAATTAAGTCTTTCTGATTGCTCTTTTTATATAAGTTACAAGTTTTTATAAATTACATTAAGTCCTCAAATTATATTTTCGAAATAAGTATATTCCTTTCAAATTTTAGATTATTTATTAACTGAATTTGCTCATGTATTCCGTGCTCTGGCCTTGTATGGTTTATTTTACAGGTAAAATCTTTATTTTTCATTTGTTAATGAAAATGTTTTTATTAATGAAAATTCATTTCCTTATTTTAATTTAAGTTTTTTGTGTGTTATTGGTAGTGCAGACTGAGGAACTCGTTTCCCCACACACAGGCTGATGCTCATGTGGGGATAATTTCCTATAAGATATTAGTTATGTATTCTATTTTACTCTGTACATAAATTTAGGAAATAAATCAATCAATCAATCAATCAATACAACCGTGTTGTATTAGTTAAAAGGTATTTTCTCCAATGCTAATTTATTCATTAAAACACTTTTACAAAAAAAATTCCCCACAGAAACCTTACAGTCATGATAAAGCCCTTTTTTACCAAAACGAATCACCTTCATTGTAACTAAAATAATAAACAACTAACTCTACTGTGAATATTTCTTTTACAGTAGAGTTAGCTGTTTATTATGAAAAATCTTAAAAAGATAAATACATAAACAGTACAGTATAGACGGAACTCTTTAATCATCAGATAAATCACTATCGTTGTCACTGGCAGGATAGTCTGGGTTATCAGCATTGGTTTTAGGAAAGTCCTTATAAAATGCATGGAAACGAGTAGGAATGAAAGGTAAGAGAGAAATGAGGTCATTGTACTTCAGTGCAGATATTGGGACGGGTTTGTTGTTTGGCGGAAATGTTGGCTCCACATCATTAACCCCAGTACTCTTTGTTTTCCTATTCAGGTCAACCACCTGAAACTCCTCTTCAAATGAAGTTTTTAAATAAATCTTCCCCACGTGCCCCCTCTTCATCTGAATGTAGACACAACCGGACATCAGAACTTTCTATTTTTCAATATTTTTCTTTCCTATGGACAAATGGTACGTTTTGGCCTTTACACAGGGCATTGGAAATCACCTTGTTCCATATTATAGACATGAAATTTCTTATAACAACGACGCACCATTTGTTGTCAATCCCAAAGTGTAATGATTTTTAGGTCTTCGGGGGATTTACGTTTTTTTTCTATTAAGACATGTATAGTGTCCGCCTCCATAAGGGTGTGTCCTTTAACACGCGAGAGATCACACTCACTTCCTGGACGCGAGAGATTGCGCTACGGCTAATTGCTCACGCTCGTATTTTACTCAAATTACAGCTTACATTTGTTGAGAAAAGTAAAAAATAAATAACTGTGTTGCCTCTATTCTTTCAGTATATACTAATAAAAGTAATTGGGCACTTAAGTTCTAACAAAGAGAAATATTATTTTGATATACTGTATATTTGGTTCGGAATTGGTGACTTTTTGTTACGAAAAGGGTTGCGTGTGAGCAATTTGCCGCAATAATATAAATTAGGCTTTTAAACGAATCATGTTATTACTATAAAGATTTCAATGCATTGCCATTGAATATTAAAAATGAGCAAAATCTACGTTTATTAAAAAAAACTTCAGACACACTTTCTTGGTAGATGTTTATACTGTTCAAAGAGATTTTGTAGGTTAGATATAGTTTTTAGTGTTTGACGTGTAATGTAAAAATGTATTTTGCATTTACGAATAAAGATTTTGAATCTTGAAAAAGTCGTTCAAAACCTAAACCAAGTCAGAGATACAAGGAACTATTGGGGGGGGGGGGCGGCAATCTATTAGGCCCGTGGTCCATTTCGATCCTCCTCGGAGTTTCGTTGGACACTTCGCTTCGTGTATGTGCTTGCGGCTGAGCCGGAAGAAATGTGTTCTGTCATACCGAGAGAACACCAAAGTATCGAACGTCAGTAGTTCTGCTACGCTCACTGGTAACTGTGCTCGTGTCACGGTATCGTGAATTATATCGAAGACGAAATTATTCTGAATAAATATAGACTGTTTTGCCGTGTATTAAAATAATGTATTCTTTTACAGGAGCAGTACATCCCTCAATTGGTTGCCTTGACAGATGACTTAGAACATGAGCTGTTTACCATAACGGAAGACTACCAACCGTCCTCTTCCAGTCAGAGCCAGCGGTTTGTCGAAGCACCTCCGCGACCACACGGTGGGAAGCGGATGCCTGTTTCCGCAAAAAAAATTACCAGAAACGACGTCCAGCCCGATGGAAAGAAGAAAAAAAAGCATCCATCCACAACTAGTTCTTCGTCCTCCTCTTCGTCGTCGTCGGGTGAGAGATCGCCCTCGCCCAAACGGAAGAATCAGCTTTCGCACGAGAGAAGTAAGAGCCGGTCGAGATTCTCGGCTCGGTCTCCCACAGTCCCACTGCCGTGTCCCCCGGAGTCTTCCGACAAACGTCGTGGCAAAGACAAGGCTGCAAGGACCGGTGCGAACACTCCGAAAGGAACCCGCCCACAGCACCCGCGGACCCGCCCCCAACATCCACCAAAAGCGACCGATTCAGTGACCAACGAACTGTTCGAGACGATGCGGAACCGTAGACCGGATTCCGCCCCGAGAGCAGCATCGCTCGTCTCAGCCGTGTCGTCAGTGTCCACCACCACGCACAGGCCCCCGAGGCCGCCGCTCGATCTGGAGCGTTGCCTGCCAGATACCTTGCGAGGCAAGGGACTGTGCACCAAGACAGTTGTGGCCATTAAGACGTTAGTACACACCGTCAGAACCCGTGAGCTCGTCGAGGCGACCAGGTCTATAATGTACGTGAGTCCGGACGCCGCCGTTCAAAAACCGCCTCCGCCCGACTACCCGACCTTCGACCCCCACAACTACCTGTTCTGTGGCAAAGCGCAATCCTTCGGCTACGATTACCGGACGCTGTACTACAACCAACATCTTTGCGAGAGGTCACTGACTCACGCATTAAAACCTGGCTGCAAACGGGACCCGCAGAAAATGTCCCTGGACCTGGTGTTCCGCAAGGCGCTGAAAGAGATCGCGGAGGAGCTGCACGAGATCGACCCCGAACCACTGGTGATTTCACTGGAGAACCCCATGTTCATCAGCGGCAGGTATCTGGAGCTGAGACTACTGAATAAAATGGGAGAATTTTACAGGGTCCAGTGCAATGGCCTCGACCTCAGCAAGTACCTCACCCAGTCGTCAACCGACAAGACGTCTCCTCTTAAGCAGTACGTGGAGGGTAGCCGGTGCGAGGAGTACGTGAGGGTGTTGCATGACCGATACGCGCTGAATTCGGGGGCCGATTTGATCAACGCGAAAGCCAAATCACTCATCATGCCGTCATCGATGAGAGTGTGGACCGACGTGGAGATACAGGCGTCCGCTTCTCTACGGATGTACAACAACATTCAAACTCTCTTCGAGAAGGCCAAGACAATTAACAACGCCAACGCCAAAGGCGCCGACGACATCGCCTCGTCAATCACGAAGTTCACCGAAACGTACGCCAAACACATGGGTTATTTCATGAAAATGCACCGGCAGTTCTTGGCGCAGGCCCTGAGGGCCAGTGAATTATTTACATGGATGTGCTTCGGAATCACCACGGACGAGGCGTTGGCGGGAACCACCATCATGGCCACGAACTACACGATGGCCAACTCCAACTCGGAGAATACATGCATATGTTGGAATTACCCTCTGGCCTGTATGATCGCAGAGCAGCGGACCAACGCAATTGCACCGCCCCCGCTACTAGTCGTGGATGATAACTTTACGGCAGCGGTGATGGGAGATTGCGTTCCATAGGGAAAGTACAAGAACTTAAGCTTTTTATATATTTGCATTAACCTTTAAAACCTATAAATTGATAACCACACGTATATTGTATTTTTATTTTATTTTGCTCACATAATTTTCTCAAAATTACCATACTTTATAAAAAACCCAAGACCTTGCACTATTAGTACGTACAACAAATTAGTCAATAAATGGTTAGTAGATGCTGGGCGAGATGGAATTCGTCAGTATTTTTCCTCAATCTACACCTAGATATGCTTTTTTTATGTATTAAATTTCTGTTATATTTTTGTATTACAATCAATGTTAGTCTGAGTGTTTGGTTAGTTTGTACAATCGTTTTGACTGCAGGCCAACGAGTACGTGTAGTGCGTGCATGTGTGCGTGTGCGTGATTGGTGTGTGTGTGTGTGTTTAGTGTGTGTGCGTGGGTGTGCAGTGTGTGGTCCAAGTCTCTCTCTACTTATATCGGCTAATTTTTAATTAAGTCTTTCTGATTGCTCTTTTTTATGTAAGTTACAAGTTTTTATAAATTACATTTTTAAGTCTTCAAATTATATTTTCTAAATAAGTATATTCCTTTCAAATTTTAGATTATTTATTAACTGAATTTGCTCATGTATTCCATGCTCTGGCCTTGTATAGTTTATTTTAGAGTTTAAATCTTCATTTCTCATTTGTTAATGAAAATGTTTTTATTAATGACAATTCATTTTCTTATTTTAATTTAAGTTTTTTGTGTGTTATTGGTAGTGCAGACTGAGGAACTCGTTTCCCCACACACAGGCTGATGCCCACGTGGGGATAATTTCCTATAAGATTTTTGTTATGTATTATATTTAATTCTGTACATAAATTTTGGAAATAAATAAATCAATCAATCAATCAATCATCAATCATTTCTGGACCCATGATATGGTTTAGTATGATGTTAATGCTGAAATTATAATTTTAAGGATTTAGAAGAAAATCTGTTGTTCTAAGGATTCACCGTGATCAGTAATTTTTTATCAAAATATGCATTACCAATTCACAGTAATAATATAATTATTTTATAAAGACTTATAAAATCTGTTGGCTGTTTACAACACGTCTTATAAGTAGAATTTGTTTACTATTTTATACAGTTACTTTGCTTTCCTGAATGATCATGAGAGTTTCAAAATGGCTATCGGAGGAGCATTATTTTAAGTCATCTAATAAATACTAATAATTATTCATGTACACTTCCAACATTCTTTCGTGGATTTTACTACTTTTTTAGACCTTTTGAAATTGAATCTTCATTGAATTCCCCCTTATTTTAATCAGTATTTACACAAACTAGAATCATAAGCACACAAAAACAATTTAATTTTGAAAATTTGATTTATTTTGTATTACATATAGCCTGTGAAATGGTTAATAAATTCGTATCAATATCTTATTTTGATCAACCAATTTATATCTCGTTTATTAAATTTTTTATTGTATCTAATTACCTTGAACCCCGAATTTAATTATTTTATCACACATACTGGCTAAAAGACCTGAGAACACGATTGTTAAAATGCTTAGGAGGCCACATAGGGTTGATTGCCTATTTTCGACTAAAATGGATAACCGTCCCGGTGGACTTACTTCGAGATTGGTATCCAAACTGGACCGGTGCCGGAAGACGAGCGCAAGTTAGAGTACAGAGTAGAACTGGAAAAACTCGCTGAACGGGTGTCGTCCGTCAAACAACGCACATCAAAATTAGCTCTTCGACGCGAAAGTGTTGATTCCCCCCCCCCAACCACGATTTGGTAACCCGAACACTACTCAGGAACTTGACTTCGGTTACACAAAGAGGAATATTATTTAATATTTTCGATCGGTTTACCGATCTGTGAGAATGTTTTTATAAAGAAACTGGTTGATATCCAGGTAAGTGTATTTAAGACAAATTTTATTGTTGTTTTTATGTTAAAGAATATTAGCAGTCGGTTTAGAACTCAAATTTGTTGATTTATTACATTTCAAAAGCGTTCTGTACATTTGTTTCTGGTTTACGAGATTTATTTGGATTGATATCGTAGAATACTAGATATAGATAGAAGTTAAGTGAAATTTCTTTTTGACCGGCCGTAACAGACTTGTCAATTTTACGTTTGTATGTATAGTTTTCTTTTTTTTCTCCAATATTAGACAATCTAAAGAATTATTATTCATACAGCGCCGTTGTGCACTGGTTTCTGGTTGTTGTACAGATTACAAACATCGAAGGTTTATTTTTACAGTTTCTCTATATATGGAAAAGACATTTATTCAAGAAAATATTCCAAACATCACGATTCATAATTATCCAACGTAAAAAATTGGACATCGAGACGAAACAGCGAGCTATGCGGATTTACTATGCCACGCGAAATAGGTGGTGCAATCCCCGACACAACCTGATCGACGACCCGGGATTTGGTTTTGGCCTTATGTTGGACATCGTAGACCCTTAATTTTTCTACTACAGGGTGAATATAACTGTTTCTGTCGTACCACACCAGCTTCGCATTTGTGTTTCGTCAACATTTAATATACGCATATGAACAAGACAAACGGTATTAATATTATTAACAACAACTGGTAACTTCCTAACAAAAATTGTACATAATGATTAATTACAGATGTGATCCGGCTCAACAAAAACGCCATCACCGAGTGAAAACAAATTAATGAATACAATTACGACGTCCGTCCATCAATCGACTTCACGAGCATGTACACACCTTTGTTACTGAGGATCTTCATGTCGACAAACAGAAAAAGAAAATCGTCGTGCAGGACACTGTGACCTTTCTACTAACCACTTACATCTTTATAAAATATTTAGTGTTTTCCAACTGTTCGTTACAATTTTCATTTGCTACACCAGAATGAAGAGATATTAAGACAGCTTTAGCAGACAGGTTAAGCATTTTGCATTTAATTTCGCCATATTCTGTATGATAACAAATGTTACGGCCACACACACACACACACGGAGTTGGTAAAGTTTTACTGTACATGCCAAATGGTCAGAGTATTGTTCAGTGTGCTTACACGGTTTACAGCTTGTACTGTTAGCCGTGAATACTAGAATCCACTTGCACAGCATATCAACATTATGCATGCAAATGATCTCTAGTGAGCGTGTGCCAAGCACGCACCATTATTGAACTTAGTGTTGCCTATGTTCATTTTTCTGGAGATAATATCAGTTGTAACAAACGAATTCAAGACAGCGTAACTTAGTCAATTTATAAACAAAATACACAAAGGTGTTAAAATTATTATAATTTGCTCGAATAATTTTGAAATCACGGAAATATACAATTACATACACTATGGAAGATGTTCAAATAGGTTTAATGCACAAAATACCCGTTCAATTTCAGAAATCCAATACTCTTGGCAGTGAAGTCGGGGGTCGACCTGATCAACCCGAGGCACAAGCGGCTCGTCATGCCATCGTCCGTGAGAGTGTGGACCGACGTAGACACGCGGGCGTCCACGTAGTTGGAGCATCCCGAAAAATGATCCTACAAAGATCCGGACACCTTCACCGCGATAAATATAAATTAAGACAATTATAGACCGACAACCTTGTATTATGTTTGCTAAAGCTATTTATCAAGTATAACTATACTAAAAACAGTATCTAATTATTTGAACACATGGAATAGTAACTCACGGAAGAACCGAGAGGAGAGTAATTAACATGTTGACGCGACCGCGGAGATTTAATACGCCCTCCTGTTAAACGGTGTTCGGTGACAGGGGTAAAACCGGAGGAAGTTACACGTGAGTTATTCTACATCCTTGGTCGTTACGGCCTGCGATATAGGTTTGAACGCAAAAAATACCGGTCGTCTGAACGGCTGTCGAACACTCCCCATAATCCCTGTTGGTAACCGTGGACGGACGTTTGTTGGATCGGTCACTTTTACTGCCACCTTCTCCACAACGGCTTTGAGGGGCGCCCGCGACGAACACGCGGAATTCTTCGGCCATCATCGATACGATGGTCGATGTTTCTAGCATGTGTCTCAACGCGACGTGTTCCTTTTTTATTGTGAAAGGCTTTAAGGTGGGTCGCCGCGCAATTGCCGCGTCTCCTCGCGAAAGGTCCAACAGAGTCGCGGCACTCAACAACGATTCCACTTCCCGCGCCGCGTTCGATCCGTACGATCTTCTGTTGCGATTATTAAACGCGGCCAAGAGAGACCTCTCTAAGAGGCGTGTGTTAGTCGACACGTTTCCAAACACAGAGTCAAAATGCATTTCAATTGTCATCGGCCTGGCCATGATGGACGGTGTGGTGATTGAGAAACCGGTGACACGGTCACGGAATGCCAACAGTTTTTCACGGTCGCTAGCGTCCCACGTCTTGTGTAGTCGCACTTCGGGCGCCGTTAGAGTCGTGTATAGTAAAACTAGATCGTTCCTTTGTTTTCTACTGACGCGACCCATGTTTTCCACGATTTCCAACATGTATCTGAAAGCGGAAAAATCCCGAAGAGCACGACCCTTACGCCTGTACGTGACGAAAAACGGTTCCGTAGACGTAGAACCCTCCCGACGGGGGTCGGTATACTCAAAATTTTCGGACGCGCGTTCCAAACCGAGTCTCAACATCTCTACTATGACATTCTCCTCGTCGGTCTCATACGGTCCGGTAAACAGTCGTAACAAGATGCCGAAGAAAGGACCGAACGATAACGTCACATCTCTCGACGACCATAGGTTTTCTATATCCAAATCGTCTACCAAACTTCCCAAATGTTGTGTGACCGTCCTCTGTTTGAAGTGTCCAAGTCCCCGATCCAACAACGTGTACAACTCGGGAACTTGTCGTCCGTCGGATCCGGGCGATTCATCGACGTTTCGTCTGTCATCATCCGCCGTCTCCATTCCATTTTCTTCGGCGTGGCGTCCGTCTTCCCCGCGAGGAACAGATCTGACCCGTTCACCTCGCAAAACACGGTTTTCTTGAAATTCAAGATCACGTCTGATCTCTTCGGCTACTTTCTCGTTTCGTTTTAACGCATCGAAGACCGTGGCCCAGAAACCAGGATTCATGAAGAGATCGTGGGTTTTATCAGTTTCGTTTTCACCCTCTGGTCCGTTTCGCACATTTTGATGGTGAGCCGTTGGCCGGTTTTGATCGTGTTCCATCATATTTACAGGGTCGGCAGTCTTATCTTAAGATCGTTAAGAAGAGAATATTGGACGGGATAGAAATAAAATATAAACAATGAGAGGTGGCGGGAAACGGTCTCCGGATAACTCTGTTGTACAACAGAATAGCACGCGAGTCGTAGACATGGACATCGTTTATACAGATATGTTTCTCGACGTTTTAAACTACGAAAACGATTGGAACGCTTTGTGGAACGATCTCTTGGACATGAACACGCGACGGCATCGCGTGCTCCTGGTTCTGTCAGAACCGTTATACAAAACCTACCGACAAAGCGGTAGCACCCCGGTTTCTACAGACGGGCGGTGTTTCGTTGTTGAACCGAAGTCGTTGGCTAACGACGAGTCACGAAAAAGTTACAACACGGTCGTTTACTTGAATGTGGATCCCTTTGCTTACGCGTTGCCAAAAACTATACCCGGTGTAGTAGTCGGTGCCAGGGGATTTAACACAGCTTTCGATCGGTTCACGAACTCCCCCGACGTCGAGTCTATCATAGTCTTCAATACCTTTCTCATGCGTACGGAGAGCGTAATCGAATATGAAAAATACCGTCAGTTGCGCGTAAACTTCAGATTACGCGTGTTTCCGGTACACGCACATTCTCACGAGATCGTGTGTCGTACCGCGTGTAACTTCTGTTCAGACGCCGTGCTTAGCACTCAACAAATGGAAGTATACACCGTCTCACCCGCTAAATTGGCATCCCTGTCTCGCACTCTCGGTTCGACGATAGAGCAAAATATTCTAGTGTCCGACAAGCTGGTGCTGTTGGACGTTAGCAACGACCGAGGTGAGCGGTACTCTGCTGTAGAGTACTACCGTTTCAAACAGTTCTATTACAGCTTGGCACACGGTCGTGACAACAAATGGGGTCTGAAACTGGCCCCCGGCGGATCTCTAGAGACGCATCTTCGACGCTGGAACATGATGTTGCGTGAGGAACTGAGACGGTGGGACTGGGTGTTGCGTCGAGAGTTCGGTGTTTCGTCAGTGGGCTCCTCGCGAGAGGAGTTGTTGAATGGCAAAATTATGCAGATGTACGCCATGAGTCCCTGTATACTGAACGTCGGCGGCGCCGGTGACTCCGGGTTGGTAGCTTCAAAGGACCATTACGTGTTGGACACGCTGATGAGAAAGTACGATACATCCACGTTCGATTTGGACGGGTCTTTGGAAGATCGCGATGACACGACTTTACTCGCCGCCACCACCGTTTCCTTAAACAACGTATTCGTGTTGACACGAGAATGGTATAGCTACTCGTTGCAATTGGAACACAACGAATTCTTCCAATCGGTCATGACGTGAACGGCTGTAAAAAAAATGGCAAACAAATTTCACATGTGCTGTTTTTGCAAAGAATGAGGAATTCGTAATATTTAATGGGGTCGAAAATGGAGTGTTATACACACAGAGAAACCATATTTATTTCTAATAACAATATCAGATCAATACACAAACAAATAAAAAGTTATTTTTGTTTGTTTGTAGAACACGTTTGATTCTTTTTAAAGTTGGCCGCCATTTATGAAAGTCCGAGATCTCTCCAGTCTTAACACAGTGAATTGAAAATCTACCTTTTGTAGAACAGCGCAAAAATAGCTCACCGTATTGTTGTGGAGTGTAAATGCGATCTGAGGTTCTCGAACTTCTTTTTAGGACGCCAAAGTTTCGATTACGTGGCATGAACGAGTGTCCTCTCACGGGGAAAAAATGAATAATTAAATCAAACCTTTGACTGTTACACAAAAATAACAGATATTCGAGTAAAGTATGGCTTTTATTTTGTCCTCCCGTCCCATCACTAAAAACATACAACTTTTTACGGTTTCTGGTAACTTTTGTATGTATTGCCAAGTAAACGAACACACTTCGTTTGGAGATTTTCCAGCTTCACATTCATGATATAAATACAGGTCGGTGCGACCACTTTTTTTAGATCGTGGATGCAAGAGATATTTAAATTTAACCGCCTAAGATAAAATACTCCTTGTATAGGAATGCGTGGAAGTGGTTGGGTTGCTATAAAATCGAAACATAACGTTACTGTGTCACCATCTTCATTTCCTGTTGCTATACGCAACGCGTCATAAAATTTGTTGGAACGCCTTTTATGTAACATTTAATCCGCAGCTACACTCTTTTTAGCATTATCGCTAAGATTTTTGTCTTTCATTTTCAAGAAGCTTCACAAGCACTGCAGACATCAACTCGAGGCCGTCTAAAGCTATAATTAAAGTTTTCTTTGTAATATCATAGGAAGAATTTTTACTTCACTATACCTACCATACAGCGTATTCCTCCAAAAACAGTCGGTGCATGATTTTGACATTCAACCCAGCATCCGAACAATGCTTCGGTCTACCACCACGGTGACGTTGTTTTAAAATCGTAATTTGTATTGTGATCATGAACCACTGGGCAGATGTCTCTACTTATAGCATTACCGCTACGTGATTGACCTCGAAGGTCCCTTGTGCTTTTACTAGCAACGGGCAGATTACATAAACGTCGTACACGGCTGACAGTCGTTCCATTTAACTTCATGAAAGTATTTTTACATACTCCCTGGATTCTTCCACTAATAACCTTAATTTTACCACCAATGAATGTAACTTAATATGGAGAAGGGAAAAAATTAAACAGTAGATACATAACACTAGTTTATTTACTTAACATATTTAAAAAAAAACAGTTATTAGTAGTCTTCCAATCTTCGTCGACTGGTCGAGATTTTCCTCGAAGCTTCTTTTCAAGGATGATGATGAATTACCAGACTGGGGTAGTCACTAGAAAACAGAAATAAAATAATGATATTACTAAAGGTGTGATCATAATCTCTGCTTCAATGATATAAAATGCTTCTATGACAAAAATAGTAAAAGGGGTGTTGTGAAGAACGTTATTTTACATAACGTAGTGCAATCCAGTCACTGGACTACGGGTATTGACTGGAGAATAGAAATATAATTTCAGATACGACTCATGGTGTGATCAAAGTTTCTTTGCTTCTATTACAAAAACATAAAAATGAACTGCCAATCGACTTTTATCATAACCTCTCGGTCCATATAAATACAGTATTTGAATCGGCACACGCTAAAAGGGCTTCAGTCACAAAAATTGTAAATTAAGTTCTCTATGTAAACCAAATATTTGAGGATAGCTTCACGATTCTGTGCTAAAAGGGCCTCGTCACATGCATTATTAGTAGAGAAAAAAATGGCTGATGAAATTTGTGTCATGTGCTAGAAGAGCCTCAGTCGGTGACTGTTGGCAACACTTTAAAACCTATTTTTGTCAGCTGGTTATTTTAATCTGATTATTATAACCCGAAATTACAAAGTTGATTCTCTGTTGTACTACATATTGTCTCGTCTTTATATGATTACTTACAGGAGGTCTCGTCGCAGTACACAGAGCTTCGTGTGTATTCCGACAACTGTGGAGGGGGGGGGGCGCTAAATAATAACAATTCTTTGGCAAGAATGTTTTTAGCCTTAACTGACACCAAGCGATTTGACAGAATTGAACAATTCTTCCCAATCTGGGGACATTCGTTCCTGAAGATGATTCATAAGCTGTTTATGATCATAATTTTAATTAAAATATTACTTCTTTATATTATTATATTCATATAAAAGCAAACTGGCCTCGTTTTAACTAATAAAATATTCCAAAAGTACGATTTTGAACTAAATTATTCATCACAAACTCCGTTCCATGCTAAAAGGGCCTAAGTCTGACACTTTCAAGATTTTTTTGTAAATACAAACAATTCATAAAATTTTTTTCTTATTACAAAAATACTAACCGATACCTATCGTAACTCGTGGTATTTTTTATTTATTTTTGTTATTAATTCTATGTTCTAGAAATAGTTTTTTTTTTGGTTCTTCTCAAAAGTAGATTGTTTTGACTGAGACCCTTTTAGTGTGTGCCGATTCAGTTATGGTTTATAGTACCAGGTGTAATGACTCATACTTACATGGACCTTTGCCAAGAGCCGTGATCAGCGACCTGACGTAGTTCCGAACGTCGGAGAGTATGTTGACTTGTGCCGAGAGTCGTGATCAGCGACCTGACGTAGTTCCGAACGCCCAAGAGCGTGTTGACGTAGTCATCGGCTACCATCAGGTCGTATGCCATCCGCCGGTCCAGGCAACGGTCTATAGAGGTCATCACCGCCTTCTTGTCAGCGCGTGATCGGCAGAGGTGTTGAAGTGCTGCGTTTGAAACCTGTTGACTGGCGGACGTCATCTGGGCAGCGAGATTCTCCAGTTCGGCTATGTACTCTATCTGTCTGTCTGTCTGTAACCCGGGCTGGTCTTCCTTTTTCCATCCGGTTTGAGAACACACCCGGCGGTGAAATTTAGACCTTTCGTGGACCTTCCAATTTTTCTTGAACACGGTCACTCCACACAGCTTGCATCCAACACGTACCCTCTTATAATTCATTTTGTTCACAATTAATTGAAAACACAATCGGTTCGTACACACCAAAATCGACGCGAGAACGATTGAACCCCTACGACTGACTGAACAAACGACCGAGCTACTCATTATATACAGGAGGTCGGAACTGCTGATCCACTACCACAATCCCTCCCACCATTACTGTTGGCGTCGGTTACAGGAAGGGGGATTTTACTTAATCTTTTCGCTCGGTTTACCGATCTGTTAGAATGAGATATATATATATATATATATATATATATATATATATATTTATGATGAACGATCGCGTTCCCGACTGATCTCTTGCAGAACGCCGGTCGAGCATCATCCACGTAAGTTAGACTTTGTGAAATTGAGAAATTTAATCATTGTTTCTTTTTTATAGGATTCGCTTGGATAAGTCAATGATCATATACTAATCCGTTTTCTTTCTCAAGAGGTTTTGTTAAATATATATGATGAACGATCGCGTTCCCGACTGATCTCTTGCAGAACGCCGGTCGAGCATCATCCACGTAAGTTAGACTTTGTGAAATTAAGAAATTTAATCATTGTTTCTTTTTTATAGGATTCGCTTGGATAAGTCAATGATCATATACTAATCCGTTTTCTTTCTCAAGAGGTTTTGTTAAAAAGGTATATTTACGTTATAAAATATAAACACTCTGGTTAAAACTTTGGAATTACAGTGACTGGTTACTGGTTATGGTTTACTTGGATTAGGAAATTATCAAATACTAATCTGTTTTCCACGATAGAATTTTTGTTTGAACCGTATATTGAATATGGGTGCAGAATTGTAGAATTTCACTGGATTGTGTAATTGACATAATTAGATACCAATCTGTTTTCCTTTCTTAGTCTATAAGGTTTATTTGGATCATTCCGTGTTTTGTTTTGTTAAAAAAGACGTATGTTTACGTTATAAAAAAATATGAACACTCGGGTTAAAACTTTGGAATTACAGTGACTGGTTACTGGTTATGGTTTACTTGGATTAGGAAATTATCAAATACTAATCTGTTTTCCACGGTAGAATTTTTGTTTGAAACGTATATTGAATATGGGTGCAGAATTGTGGAGTTTTACCGGATTATGTAATTGACATAATTAGACACTAATCTGTTTTCCTTTCTTAGCCTATAAGGTTTATTTGGATCATTCCGTGTTTTGTTTTGTCAAAAAAGATGTATGTTTACGTTATAAAATACGAACACTTGGTGTGATTGACATAAATATAAATCCGTATTCCTTTTACAGTTTCGATGACTCGGTGTGATCCGTGTCTGAATGAGGCAGATCAGATACTATGTTGTTTATATTAGCCATAACTGTCACATTACTACATTGAAAATTGTTTTAGTCCCTGTCAGTGGTTCATTTGGATTAGGTACGAGATACTAATCAATTTTTTCACGATTAAATTTTTGTTTAAAACGTATATTGAAAATAAGTACGTTATTGTGGAGTTTTACTGGATTAAGTAATTGACATATACAATTCTGTATTCCTTTTACAGATTCGTGATGGCTCAGTGTGATCCGTGCTGTAAGAGGTCTGACTGTGTGAAGACGGTGAGGGACTATGACGGCGAATACTACGCGCTGTGCTGCCGGTGCGCGAGGACACACCCGTATTTCTGGCGGTTCTCCGGTAAACGGAGGATCGCGTATGAAGATTGTGAGCACAACGCAAGACCGGGCGGGCGGAGTGTGTTTCGCTGCCGTCTCGACCCACGCCACGTTGTACAGTATAACAACGCCAGCAGACACGAGGTCCGGTGCCCGTCGGGGAAATCGGACAACACCCCGTCCTCGTCTCGTCCCGAGCCACTTCCCGAGTGTTGGGACGAGGGCTGTGAAGACGCCGGCCACGATCACAGCCGGCGATAGACAGCTCCCGTATATGACCAGGGTAGTTTAATTTCTCGACTTACTACTAAGAATTTTTGTATTTTAGATTTAGTTTGTATTACAAAATAAACGTATTATTTTTCCAACTACAACCACGATAAAAGTCTGTATCCATCGACGACTCGATGGAAAGACGGTGTAACAAGTTTTAATTACAGTGACCATAAATGTACTCCTTTTTGGCACGTTTGTCAGATATGGGACCACGAGGTAAACCCAGCTAGCCGTCGGCTACCAATACCAACTTCTTGTCCAGTAGAATGAGCATCATGAGAATCTCCCGGGAAGGGGCCGACGCGAAGCTGGTGTGGTATGAGTAATTAATACCTCCGAACCCCACCCCAGACTCGGCCTAAAAAAGATAGCCGAGAACTGTGAAGACGCCGGCCACGATCACAGCCGGCGACAGACAGCTCCCGTAATTGGGAGGTCTGCGTTTCTACTAAGCATATTTGTAGTGTTGGCTTTGATTTTTCAATAAATAATGTTTTGACGATATTAAGTAATTGACATATATAATTTCTGTATTCCCTTTACAGTTTCAATGAATCAGTGTGATCCGTGTTTGAAGATCTGCGACTGTGTGGAGACAGCGAGGGACTGGGACGGAGAGTTCTACGCGCTGTGCTGCAAGTGTGCGAGAACACACCCGTATTTCTGGCGATTCTCCGGCAAACGGAGGCTCAGGTATGACGAATGCGAGCACAACGCAAGACCGGACGGGCGGAGTGTGTTTCTCTGCCGTCACGACTCACGCCACGTCACGTCGTACAGTATAATAACGCCAGTAGACACGAGGTCCGGTGCCCGTCAAAGAAATCGGACAACACTCCGTCCTCGACTCGTCCCGAGCCACTTCCTGAGTGTCGGGGCGAGGACTGTGGAGACTTCGACCACGATCACGGCCGGCGATAGACAGCTCACGTAATTGGGGGTTTTACGATTCTACTAAGCATATTTGTAGTGTTGGCTTTGATTTTTCAATAAATAATGTTTTGACGATATAAATATGTTCGTTTTCAACTAGAATGGACACTGGTTTAATTAAAAAAAAAACCGGGTCTGCTCTAGTTGGAAACGAACAATCCTCCCATCCTCGCCCCGTCCCGTGCATCACCACAAGTCATTTACTTCCTAAGACGTTTGAAACGACTAGAAAGCCACGAATATGATTCGGGTTTGTGTAAGTTTTGTGATAAAACCATATTTCATTTATATAACACGCGAGTATCATAATTAAATTCGTACTAAACTCTTTAACTGTACAATTAGGTTTTTTTTTGTTGGGAACCGAGGCTGTAATTTCAAGTTAAGTTTAACAACGTCTTTGAAATTCCACAGTATTGCATCGAAATATATTAGTTTGTATACCTTTGACTGTACAGTATTTTGTCAATATGTGACTGAGCAATTGAAGTTCAGGTTGACTGACTGCTCACGTTTGTTGCAGACAGTTGTATTTCACATGGTTGTTAGTGTTCAGTTTTCTTCACGGTTTTAGGTAGAACAGTGTAACGTAGGGCAAATAGGTGTTTGAAATGGTGTGGGTTGGTCGGTGACGACGATTTGACCACAAACGCCAAAACATTTTGTAGTGGTGTAAATACTGTTTTAAACCCCTCAATACTACAATTTAGGCTATAGACAGTTTTAATTATAATGTAATAATTAATTTTGGCCCAATTTTTATTTTAAGTACTGTGAATATCGGAGGTCTTATTACATCGACTCAGCCAAAAATAGTAAAAAAGAAAAATGATTTTACAAAAATGGATGTTACTCTACTTATAAATAAGTTAGGCTTACAACTCTTTTGTTTCGTTAAAATAACGATTTAATTAAATACTTTAAAGATTAAAAATTAGGCACCAGGAGGAGATCGAGATCTTGAACGAGTAGAAAAATGAATGGTTCTTCGGAAGCCTCCATTTCAACAAAACCAATGTGTATATACATTTCCATGTTGAAGGGTTTGTAAATAAACACACACACAATTAAAAATATAATTGATCTTTATTACGTGTATATATATATATATATATATATATATATATATATATATATATATATATATATATATATATATATATATTATAATAACTACAACCTCGTAAGCAGATCGCATGATACATGAACTGGGACGGGACACTCCACATCGACCTGTAAAAACACAAATACAAAACCATCAGTAAACGTCTTTGAAACTGTTTTGTATTAAAACAAAGCCTAAAATATTCAGTAACAAGACCCCTTCGTCACCTTTGTTTAATTCAGGCTAAGGTGTCAAGGGTTTAATAAAAGTGTGTTTACTTATTGTTGGAATATTATTACTTCTTGGTCTTTTATAATTCTAAACTACATATAAATCCGTCAAAAGTACAATAACGACCCGAAACCATCGACTTTGTTATTTAAAAAATGTAGATATTTGAACTTATATTCGAATATGATTGGTTTCATCGAACACCAACGGGTAAACTCACTGAATCCAGCATCAAGAGGGATAAGAAGCAACAACGTACGCGTGTACTTTCTGGTGAAAATAATTTAATACTGTAATAAATTCTACCAACACTGTACGTGAGATTCGGCAGTTATATATTTTTTTTTTTTTTTTGGATCTGTTCATTATATCCAACCCTCTCTCCTCTGATATTGGATGGCCAGCATTGATGACCAATAATGACAAACACGACTGGCCATTCTAAATCGTAAATATTTTAGTTGTATCATGATAGGTTGCTGGGCGAAACGTCGCTGAGAATTACCGAATAAGGCGAGTAACACAAATGTATTAAAATCGTAATCTTAATATTAACTATAATTAGCGTAAACACATTTCGTGGGACTAGTCGTTTCTTATACAGAACCTGTGAAAATAAACTACGGTTTTGTGCTAGAGTGTGTTCAGATATATGTACACAAAACAAGATATTTAAAGAATACTTTGTTTCAAAACGTAGAACGAAAAGGTCTTAATTTGCATATAAAAGTCCACGTTTTTATTATTTACGACAGTTGTTGTATTTTGCTGTTACAAAAAAAAGGGAAAATTCGGTGTAACAACTCATGTTTTAGTTGTTTAATATAAATTTAAAGCGATTTTCGTTTACGTCCGATTCAGTTTTCGATCCAGTACAGTTCGGAAGGGCATTTCGGTAAGTAAAACTATCAAGAGAGAACCTCTTCTTAAAAACTTTTCTGACCGCTAAAGCGGTAAAGTCAATTTCAATGACAAGAGATTCCGGTGGTCACACTTATTTTATTTTGACTGTTACATATTAAAGACGGGCTGGTTATCGGTAATGAGAAGTAAAACTTACCCTCATCGGTTGGTGTGGTCGTGTCTTACGTCTTCACACCCCTCCTCCCAACACTCCTCCCGGTAAGGCGGTGGGTGCTCCGGTCGTGGCGGCTTATCCCGTGGGCTCGGTGGTGGCACCCGCTTCCAGGGCGTGAAGTCATACGGGAGGAAGACGATCTCATCCGTCCACCGCGGGCACCCCCGGAGTTTCGCGGGACATTTCATCGCTTCGTGTATGGCAAGTTTACTCCATTTGCAAAAGTGCATTTTATCGTACCGACAGAAGACTAGGTCTTGGAACGTATTCATCCCGTGACTGACTCTGGCTGGCTGGCTGGCTGATTGTGACTGTGGGGGGAAGACTGACTCTGTTTAACACTCGTACCTTATATATAGCCAACGAGATGGAAAGTTTAAAACAAGTGGGGGGGGGGGTTGGATCGGGATCCCGTCTACTCTTACTGTATACAGCCTTGAGAAATATTAAACGAGGGCATGAGTTACGAATAGGAATCGGGTAACCGATGGTAACCCCTACCCCACTACTTTCATTATATAATTATTGTATTTCCCGACTGGTTGGTTTACCCACTATACGCCACCAGGACTATATAAAGGGTGGGTCGACACGCCAACCGTCAGTTGTTTGGTAGACAGAGTGAAGTGTAGACCTTTAAACTTACTATGCCCCGTTGTACCACCAAAGTTTGCGAGGTCAGGTCGGGTATTAGGGTTTCGTTGCCTCTCAGTAAGCTCGGTGGTTTCTTAGAGTGTGTGACGGAGAAACGTGATGGCACTTACAAGAAATCAACATGCGGGACACCTTCAACTAGGTATGTACCAATAAATATACTCATTTAAATACAACTTTCGTTACATTGAATTTCTAAAGACATACTAGGATAGTATATATTTTTTTAAATCCTGTGATACACGGATGAATTATAAAATACTTAGCCTTAATCTTATTTGATTTTATTACTGCTAAATGAATAAAACTATTGAAAAAGTAAAACTCTGTACTTTACACGATGACAATGCATTGGTTAATTAACATGACATCGAGTAATCCAAGAATTATTCAAAATTTTGAGATATCTTCGTGTTTGCAAAATAAGGCATCGTATGAAAAATAGAGTATGACGGTTGGAAATCGGTTATCCTCCAACGAAGCGTAGTGTTGTTTTATTCCGGCCCATCCATTCGAAGTGTCGGCATTTAAGGGGACCCTGAACGCCCATCTTCGTAATTTTTTTAAATACACAAATATTAACTATATCCAGTGAAAAAAAAACTCGGTACATGTATCATGACAACCTACACACTGTGTAAAAATTTTAAATTATTATCAGCAATATTTTATGAGATTATGTTCCTTTTATGTTAAAAAAATTAATTTTTGGAAAACGGCAAAAGACTGAAAATACTTATTCTATTCATGAACTTAATACATTCCAGCCATATAAGCTGGTGTTTCTTCTTCGTCTTGTCCAAGTTTTCTTTTATTTAGCTTGTTCTTCCTTCTAGCTTGCCTAACAAAGTCTTACACAGTTTTTCAGCACTTCGGATACGTTCAGAGTCGAATAATTTCGACGCGGTTATTATGCGAATACCTGGTTGAAGACCCATTTCATGTAGGACTCTGCATTCTGTAATGTGTCTATCATTGTAACTGGAAACTGCTTCATACACTCCAAATTCAACAGTTTTTAGAGTAACAACATTATTTTTTGGAATCCTAGCCCATATGACACTATTGACACTCTCGTTGACATTTTGCGTCTTGCCGTGTAAACATTTTTTAGTAGGTTTTGGTCAACGAGTGCTCTGAAGGTTAGCTTTATTGCAGTCATTATAGCCTCTGGCATAGCATTATGCCATTAATATTTATTATTAAACATTATTAATAGTTTACACAGGCAATAATTCGATACGCACTCTTATATTTGAGCAAAACGTCTCGTGCAAACATATTTTAACTAATTATTGTGAGGTAAATATGCTATTATAATTATAAGTATTATATATCAATGAACTCAGAATGAGCCATATTTTAATAAGAAAATATAAAACAAAAATTGGAAAAAAAATCATTTTTTTTTTTTTTTTTTTTTTTTTTTTTTTTTTTTTTTGGTTTCCGGGTCCCCAACCAATGTTTGAGTGTACCGAATGACGATAACGCGTGAGGGTGGTGACTCCCGAGATCGTGGTAATAAGGTTCACAGTTGTTATAATGTGATCCTGTCACGTTGGAACGGCAATTATATTGACCTGTCGCGGTGTCGCGGGACTGGTTCGGGGGCCCACCGGGTCACGATTGCACGATTGACAACCCTGTCCCGATATTATGTTGTAATAACCAACCTTGGAAGTGATCGACTCGTCGGTGGACCTTTACGACAGAGACACCGGCATCTCCGGTCCTAAGGCTGGTTATTACAACATAATATCAGGACAGGGTTGTCAATCGTGCAATCGTGACCCAGTGGGCTCCCCGAACCAGTCCCGCGACACTGTGACAAAATTACATCGTGACATCTGTGAACCGTATTACTACGACCTCAGAAGTCACCACCCCCGCGTGTTATCGTCATTCGGTACACTTACTGATAGCGCAACTCTGCTCATTTTACATACATCACATTTTTTTTTTACTTTTGCCTTTATAATCACATCGTGACATCTGTGAACCTTATTACTACGACCTCAGAAGTCACCACCCCGCGTGTTATCGTCATTCGGTACACTTACTGATAGCGCAACTCTGCTCATTTTACATACATCACATTCTTTTACTTTTGCCTTTATAATTTCGTTTAAATCAGGACTATAAAAATACTGGTTAATTTTTCTTTGCGTTCTAACAATGCCTAAACGACCTCCTATTAAAGAACTGTGGAAGAATCCATATACTAAGTCAATTAACTGTACAAGCAAATATATCTTACTCTTACTTTTTACGTTCCTTTTCTTGAAGTTGATATTCCTCTAAGTCCTTAAATGCTGATGGCAAATCATTTATTAACGACCACGGATTATCCTTGTCATTACACTTATTATTAATTTGTATTTTACGCTTTACGTTGGACGTTTGTTTACACATTTTTCCCGGAGGAAGGGTCTGGATGGTAGAAGGAAATCGATAAGCTATTTTTACTCCGGTCTGGAACATTCGGGTGGTCACTGAGGCTCGGATGAGCTGTTTTCGTCGACTCGTTTTCAAATATTCGCGACAGGGCGTCTGCTGGCGCATTATCGGTAGAACTTTTAAATTCCACTTCAAATGGTAAACTCGAAATCCTCTCGACCCACCGGGCGAGTCTTCCTACATTTCTTTTGTGATTGAGGACATATGATAAAGCTTGGTTACCTGCAATTAATTTAAAGGTTTTAACTTCTAAAAACTCGTGCCTTTTTTCTATGGAAATTAGTACACTCGAAGTTTTTTTTTCATAAATTGTATATTTTAATTCGACACCAGTAAACTTCCTAGAATAATAGGCTATCGGCATTAATTCATTTTGGTCGTTTTCCTGTAATAAACAACCACCCGCGGCTATTCCACTAGCATCTGTCATTGCTACAAATTATTTTGAAACATCGGCTAACTGGAGTACAGGAGGATTCGTTATAGCTTCTTTTGACTTTAAAAATGAATCTTGACGTTCACTTGTCCAAATAAATGTAGCATTTTTCCTTCTTAAACGATTTAAAGGATTACACGATTATTGAATAAATTTAGAAAACGAATTGATCATACCTAAAAAAACTGTGAAACTTGTTTGGCGTTCTTAAGTGGCATAGATTCTCTTATACTCCTTGTTCGCCCGGAATCTATAGTAACTGTATTATTATTTTTCTTTTTAATAAATTCCCCAGAAAAGGAGATTTCCTCAAAACAAAAATTTGCTTTCTCCAGGTTTGCCGTTAAGCCACGTTTGCTTAGTCCAATTACAATTTCTCTTACATGTACTAAATGCGAACTAAGGTCTTTACTGTACACTAAGATATCATCACAAAAGTTTATCACGTATTTAAAGTTTATATTGTCTAGGACTTTGTCCAGATAGGCGGACAATACAGCACTACCAACATATACACCAAAAGGGACTCGTTTAAATAATTTATATTTACAGTAAACTAAATCGAATAACACTTAAACATTTGTTATCAATTTAAATTTGTTTTGCATTTCAGAAGGGACCACGACTCCCCCGATAAGTGTGACAGTGACGACACGCTGTCCATATACGCTAGTGATTCCGATCGAGAAGAGGCGGACACTAGCCATGCTGCTGAAGAAACGAAAGTCAATCGGTCCTCACCCGAAATCTCCCCGAAAGATGCTTCGACAAAGGAGCCACGGACCTCTAAGGACGAAGCGGTTCGACCGCAGCACTCCGAAGTGGAAATCTGCGTTCCCGATACCAACGAGGCTTCTATACAGCGCGTCACGGTGGAATCCTCGCGAGGCGATTTGGAGAACAGGTGCCTTCCACTAACCCCCGGTTTCGACATGGGAGACCCATTACGACGGCACCTTAACCACTCCAAAACTGAGTCGATGATCGATCGGAAGAGGGTTGGCCGACCGACGTCTTCGACTCGTTCTACTTCGGCATCAAACCCTACAAGTTGCGAAGAATCGCCGGCTCGCAAAAAAAGAAAGAGGCCAAGAAGCAGATCATCTTCTGTGACATCATCGACATCTTCTACATCGTCGTCGTCCTCGTCTTCATCATCCTCCAGTATTGGCTCTTCCACTTCCTCGGCTTCCACCAATTCGTCTGAACGCAACAAGAAAAAAAACGGGGGAGTTCACCACCAACAACGTCGAGAGTGCCTCGAGTCGTTACACAAAAGGTTACTCGAGAGGCTCCATCGGCTTCTTCTCTTCGACGCCGATGCCAACACAAAACCAGACCGGATTCAAAACAGGAGGGTAATAAAAGTCCTATAATACAGGAATCTAGTTATGGACAGACACCGGTTTCCCCCGCGGAACCAAACAACACAACCACTGGCAGTGGATTAAAAACGGACAAGACCGGACAAAACATATCCTGTGCAGCCGACGTTCGGCGGGAAGGAGCACGCGAGCACAGAGAGCCGACGACGACGACAGTCACAGCTTATAACGACCGACAACGACGGGACGGGAGGCGTCACTACTCGGAATCACCGCCGCCGCCGCCACGGAAAGAAACGGACACGACCGGACAAAACATATCCTGTGCAGCTGACGTTCGGCGGGAAGTAGCACGCGAGTGCAGAGAGTCGACGACGAGGACGACGGCGGCGGCGGCCACGACTCATGACGGCCGAGAACGACAGGATGGGAGGCGCCACTACTCGGAATCACCGCCGCCGCCACGGAAAGAAACGGACACGACCGGACAAAACATATCCTGTGCAGCTGACGTTCGGCGGGAAGTAGCACGCGAGTGCAGAGAGTCGACGACGAGGACGACGGCGGCGGCGGCCACGACTCATGACGGCCGAGAACGACAGGATGGGAGGCGCCACTACTCGGAATCACCGCCGCCGCCACGGAAAGAAACGGACACGACCGGACAAAACATATCCTGTGCAGCTGGCGTTCGGCGGGAAGTAGCATACGATTACAGAGAGCCGACGACGAGGACGACGGCGGCGGCGGCCACGACTCATGACGGCCGAGAACGACAGGATGGGAGGCGCCACTACTTGAAATCACCGCCGCCGCCACGAAAAGAAACGGACACGACCGGACAAAACATATCCTGTGCAGCTGGCGTTCGGGGAGAAGGAGCACGCGAGTACAGAGAGTCGCCGGCGACGACGGTCGCGACTTGGCGCCGCTACTCGGAATCACATCCGCCACGGAAAGAAACGGATACGACCGGATGGACATTCTCCGAGGAACCTGTAGTGCGACGTGGAGACGAGTTCCAGCAATACCCCGAGTCACAGCCACGAACATATAAAAGAGTGCGGTTTAGTAGTCAAGGAATATTGAAGAACAGCCACAGCAGCGAACCACAGGAGGGATACGATGAAATCAGAATACGCACTCTCGACAGTCTGCTGAGTACCGTTTCAAACGTGTCGTCTAACAGAGTTTTATCCGTACACGCTTTGGTGGAACACGACATCTGCTACGGATTCGCCGCCGCGAGTTCCAACTTTTGGTGCGAGGGTGTCGGTGTTCCATACGACCTAGAACGCAAGCGGTGGGTGTTCGACGTAGACAGTCGGCGGAGCGCGGCCATCAGAAGATACCTGAGAAAGAGAAGTCACTCGAAGTCCTATGTCAACCCAAAAGACATTGCACGATTCGCTGCTTTGAACACCGATTCACCACAGGTTGTTGTATGTTCTCCAGAAACAGACGAGCGTATATTGAAGGAGTTCTGTTGGACATCAAGACTGAGCGAATATGATTTGATTTCCACTGGGGGGAAAGAGGTTTGCTCCCACTGCTTCCCCCGTTTGAAAACGGCAGACTTCATCACGAAAGATGCGGGTCTCGAGTCACGGCTATACTGCCACTACCACGCAAAGACGGTCTCCGTCGATCTCCTCTTGTATCTCCCAAGGATCGTGTCGGTCAACGTGAACCGTCACGATATATGGCTCTCGACAATGACATTACTGCGGTGACAATACAGACCCAGTGGAGGTGGTGAAAGCGATACACAGGATACGTGAAACGTTTTCTAGGACCGGCGTATATTCGGAACCCGGGAAGAGGGGGTCGAGCCGTTCACAGTCACGTCGCTACACCACTTCTCCCAGTGCGAGGCTTCCACGGCCACGTCGCCACACACCCTCTCCACCGCCACCACGTGTAAGAGAATCGACCCCTTCGAGGAGTAAAGCCGCCTTCCGACGTTGTCAAAGTGTCCCAGCCCGTTGAGACGACCGGACAAGTACCCCGTGCAGCTGACGTTCGGCGAGAAGGAGCACGCGAGCACAGACGACAGTCACAACTTATAACGACCGACAACGACAAGGTGGGAGGCGCCACTACTCGGAATCACCGCAGCCGCCACGAGAGTATAGATGTGTATGTTTACCAACGTCTCAAAGACGAGGATGAGACGAGGATGAGGTCAAAGGTCACTAGTCACGTGACCGCGGCCATCTTGGATCACGTGACCGCGGCCATCTTGGATCACGTGACCGCGGGAATTTGTCCCTCTCTTGCGGGAATTTTTCCCTTACTCGCGGGAATTTTCCCCTCAACTAGTCACGTGACTGCGGCCAGGACTGCAGTGTTACACAGAGGCTACAGACATGGACGTGGACTCCAGTGTTACAGAGAGGCTACTAGTCACGTGTCTGCGGCCAGGACTCCAGTGTTACAGAGGCTACAGACATGGACGTGGACTCCAGTGTTACAGAGGCTATAGACGCACAAACAGCCTAAATCAGTGTAAGAAACATGTATAAAAGTGAACTTAAGAAGGCGAAGCTTAGAGCCAATGAGACTTTGATCAACTCTGGGTCAAACCCCTGGAAAGCTGCATGGTCCATTATTGCTGCTATCAGAAGCCCTACTACTTCATCTACCCCCGACAATTCACCTGAGGCATTCTCTGATTTCTTTGTCGACACCATGAAAGAAGTAAGACAGAACATCACTCCTAGTAATTCATCTGCTGACGACCTACTTGGTCGTGCTCCCCGTACTACCAACAGCTTTAAGTGGAACCCAGTGACCTGTGAGGAGATCTCTAAAATAGTGAATAAGATTAAATCTTCTAATAGTAAAGATATATATGGCTTATCAAGTGTTCTTTTAAAGAAAATTTGTTTCTCTCTCATTTTGCCACTCACTTAGTGTATAAATCAGTGCTTTCTAATAGGAGTTTTCCCAAAATCTTAAAAAATATCAAAAATTGTGCCCATCTATAAAATGGGTTCCAAATGTCTGTAGCCTCTGTAACACTGGAGTCCACGTCCATGTCTGTAGCCTCTGTAACACTGCAGTCCTGGCCGCAGTCACGTGAATAGTTGAGGGGAAAATTCCCGCGAGTAAGGGAAAAATTCCCGCAAGAGAGGGACAAATTCCCGCGGTCACGTGATCCAAGATGGCCGCGGTCACATGATCCAAGATGGCCGCGATCACGTGACTAGTGACCTTTGACCTCATCCTCGTCTACAGCCATGTCTGTAGCCTCTGTAACACTGGATTCCACGTCCATGTCTGTAGCCTCTGTAACACTGCAGTCCTGGCCGCAGTCACGTGACTAGTTGAGGGGAAAATTCCCGCGAGTAAGGGAAAAATTCCCGCAAGAGAGGGACAAATTTCCGCGGTCACGTGATCCAAGATGGCCGCGGTCGCGTGATCCAAGATGGCCGCGGTCACGTGATCCAAGATGGCCGCGGTCACGTGATCCAAGATGGCCGCGGTTACGTGACTAGTGACCTTTGATCTCATCCTCGTCTGTAAATAATCATAACATTGTAATCTCTGTTTCGTAATATGTTGTAAATAAATATGCTATTGTTTCGATGTATTTATTGTCCGTGATATATTTTTGTTGTTTGTGTATATGTTGTAAATGAAAGTACTGTTAAGAAATTTATTAATGTTTTGTAAATAAACATAACATTGTAATCTCTGTTTCGTAATATGTTGTTATTAATGCTGTGTTTAGAAAATAAATATGCTATTGTTTCGATATTCTGCAGTTTTTAACTCTCCTGTTGTAATTCCCAAAGGAGTTATCGTAGTAATCGTGGTATGGTAGTTTTCTTCACATTGACTTGGCCTTTCTTTTTCGATGTGGTTAAATTATCAAAATTCTCTCAAAAAAGAAAGTGAAAATCTGATATCGCGTTATAGTCTTTTTCCACAAGGAGTGTGGGAGAATAACCTCTAAAATAATTGTACAAAAGTTAGTCGTTACAAGGAACGAGTGAAAAGGATTGTAGGAAGTACATGGAAATAAATATCAGAAATATTTATTTAAAATTATACAGTTTTACATTATCAATACAATTAATGTAAAAAAAGCAACCTGTGGATTGTAGGAAGTACGTTTAGGAAGTACGTTTGAATAAACTATTTTACATTTTTCCGTTCTACGTTATAAAGAATTTAGAATATACATATATATATATATATATATATATATATATATATATATATATATATATATATATAGTTTTTCAGAAGTTAAAGTTCGTGCCAAGGTGTATTTCGACGATAATCCTGCACGCCAGTGTGGCCCGTTCACCGGGTTCGGCGTGTACGGCGTCTTGCTTGAAAACTACAAGTGTTGGATTTTTCACCGAATCTTCGGGGCCGTGGTCCGAAGCGACCGAATCCATCACGCTAGTTCCCGGTGTAGCATCCTGTTGAGTTTTCTGACAAGGTCCCGAGTGGGGTGTTTTTGTCGTACTCAAATTGAAAAATGCGTACCTGTTGGTGTAAAGGACTGTGTTGGACGTGGAGTAGAATTTAATCGCACCGATCACGGTCCCTCTGTTCTTTGTTGCTCTGTTGTTTTTCAAAGCATTTATAACGAGATCCGTGTAGCCGTCATTGGACAGGAGTCGGTAGTGCGGTATGAAAATCTTTCTCGCCTGGTTGTGCTTCCAGACCTTGTTCAATACCAGGACGTTACAAATACCACTGTCCGTTTCCGGTGTGAGCGAGTAGTTGAAATCGCACAGTGCGGCGAACACTTGCAGGTATTGTTGGATGATTGTCATAGATCTGAAGACTAGAGGTGGTTGTTGACGAGCTTCCCGCTCTATCTTCGATACACACGAGATCGACCGACAGGTGTTGTAGACCATGATATCGGGTGACCGACACGAGTAAACGATCAATTTATGCACGCATTCGGAAACGTCGTTCACAATGCAGTTACGATAACCAGAACACAAATAACGCAGTGTCAGAAGACCGCCCAACAGTCGTCGAATTTCCGGATTTTTACCGTCCTCTTCACCGGCCAAGTCGGGCTTGTCCAACACGCCCATGTGTGTGTCGTCACAACTGACTAGATCAATGCAATCACACACTTCCAATAGCTTGGTCGGGGGGGCTGAATCCAACGATATTGCCACATCACATCCGGAACTTTGTTCCTCAACACTGTGAACTAGTGGAAGAGGAATGACTCGACGTAGATCACCGGACGGCGACGTAGGTGCGGCAGCCTTAGCCTCCTCTCTGGCGTCATAGAATGCCACGGAGTCAGGATGTAGACGTCTTATAGGACTCATGCCTGACACATACATGTAAGGTCTCCCTGTACCGACTTCGTAAACTATAGTGTCGCTTGGAGGTGACGGTGACCTGTCGCGTAGGCATTCTTCCTGTATGTACCCAGTATCCAAGTCGTACATCTCGTGTATTGGCACGCTTTCACACGCGAGCGCTTCTTCCAGCGTGCGCTTGTAAGAAGAAAACGTTCTCTTCTTTACCGCGGTCGTCGACGTTCCATCTTCTGGTCCACCCGTACTGTTCAGCTCCGCCGTCGTCGAAGACAATTCTTCTTGTGCGACAGAAGACGTGTCATTTTCGGCTCCAGAAAACATTTCGATTCGGTTCCTAATATCTGACTGAAGTTAGGAGTGAGCTACGCTCTCGTTATATAGTTTGGTCTTGGTCTCAGTTCGGTGAATGGACTTGCGCTAGCCATCGTGAATCACTCCAGTAACGAGAGTAGGACGCCCCTATTTCGAGAACACGATTGGTTTTTTTTAAACTCAAATCAGAAGTTAGGAGTGAGCTACGCTTTCGTTATATAGTTTGGTCTCGGTCTCAGTTCGGGGAATGGACTTGCGCTAGCCATCGTGAATCACTCCAGTAACGAGAGTAGGACGCCCCTATTTCGAGAACACGATTGGTTTCTTTTTAAATTCAAATCAGAAACGTTGGTTTACATTTTAGACAAAATGATATTGGTTCTTCAAACTCTATAGCTTTAATGTAAAGAATATTGGAGTAAGGTAGAATGGTTGGTTGGTTCTAACTATACATCAATTTCGTATTTTTTAAACATCGAGGGGTCAGATAAAAGGTCGTGATCGATCTCTTTTGTACTTAGAAAACTTAAATAGTTGGTCTATTTTTAAAATCATGCGATATACGATTATAAGAATCTGTATTGGTACTTTTATGAGCGTGCTCTATCGACGAACTCCATCCCAGTCACACCGCGCCCTCTGTAGGGTAAAGCACCGAGCTATCGCTGAATTGCAATAAGGCCACGACCGATGTTGTGTGAAAACAAATAACAAACCGATGCTGTCTTCGGTGGGATAGAGGCTTTTGCGGATGCGGCCCACTGTTAATATTTACTCATACCGCACCAGCTTCGCGTCCCCCCCCGTAGCTTCTCCCGACGCTCGTTCTACTGGACAAGAAGTTGGTGTAAGATCGCGCGCGAACGCCAGATTGCATTTATAGCAGCAGCTTTTATATGTCGCGTCATCCACGCGGTGTCATCGCCGCGCCCGAGTGGTTTGTGTAACGCCCCCCCCCCACTTCTCGTCGGTCCAAATCGGTGGGAGTGGGGTGCGTTGAACGATAAGTGGGGGCGTCTCGACGTACTCCTTGTTGTTATATAAGGAGATACGGAGTGTAGGGTGGGTATTAGTAGACGCCGCCAGCCCACAACCACGGTAACCCGTCAACGTGCAACTGACGTCGAGGAGCATAGCCTAATTGCGCGGGGATGGCCGTCTACGATGCCAACCAACTTTGGGATGAGGAAGAGGATGTGGTGGAGAGTCTTGAGTACGTGACTCCGAGGGTCGGGACATCCTACTGCGAAGAAGGACCTCGGAAGGGGCTGGCCGGATCAACCCGGCGCCCATCCCGTGAGCACCTGATGAGTGTTAGAAAACGACTTTTCTCACAAACATCAAACATCAAACAACAAACGCAGATGCGTGTTGTTCGCGAACAGATGGACGCGTTGAAGGAGATTAACGAGAAATCGATTCAGCGGAATCGCCGGGACATCGAAACACTGACTCGACGCGTCGTCCAGTCGGGACGGGACGAGAACAGCGACGCGTTTCTGGGTCTCTTCAAGAGGTTGCTCGAAGGGCTCGAGACCGAGCGTGACCGCGTACTCGCGGTCGTAAAACAGATACAACAGGTGAACGAACGTAGATCCGACGAGTTCTCGCGGCTCGTGGTGGACGACGGTACAGACCGGACCGTTGAGGAGTTTCAGAGGCGCGTGGCGCGAGAAGTTAACAACCGGGCGGCGGCTGTCGAAATGACATTACGCGGTTCGATGGATGCGGAACTTAGGTCCCGCGAGGACCAACTCAAGAGTCGTTTCGACGACGAGCTCCAGAAAAACGTGACCTCCGAGCGAGCCAGATTGGGTGCGGAATTGAATGCCCGGACGGAGGAACTCCAACGCGGATTCACAGCGGAGCTGGAAAAGAGGGTAGCGCAGGAAACCGCCAGGCTCGAGGGCGAATACAACGCCCGCAGGGAGGAACTCAAACGCGGATTCGACAAAGAAGTGGAGCAACGCCTTCGGGTGGAAATCGCCAGGCTGGAGGCCGAATACGATTCCCGTAAAGAAGAACTCCTACGAAGATATCACGAACGGGTGGACAAAGCGACCGCCGACGAGATAAACGAGCGTGTAGAAAGAGAAGTCCGTAACCGGACTGCGAAAACGGATGCCGAAATATCAAACCTCCACAAGGAACTGAATCTCATGCACGAGTTGATGCCGAAATCGGCCACCGGCTTGTTCCTTCTACCCCCGGAAGAGGTGGACAGGCGCGTTGATAAAAGACTGCTCAAACTGGAAGCCGAACACCTAGCGCGCAAGAAAAAACTGGAGGAGGAATTCGACCACAGGGTCCGGGAAAAGGTTTCACAGGCCATCGGTACGCCCGTGGTGACCGTCGAGGTTCCCTCCTTGACACCGAACGCGGATCTGGAAAAGTACAAAACTACCTTAGACAGTATATTCGAATTGAATGTTTCGGTTTTCGACGTCGTACCTATGGCGCCGATGTACGAACTGCCGAAAGGAGATTCCCAAGACTACGCGGTGATGAACGCTCTCTACGAGTACGTTTCCTATCTTCTTGCAAAGATGAAAGACATTTACCGGTATATGTTCACGCAATCGAAGTATCTTTCCAGTATCGGCATCACCGCATACAATGAATTCGTACCCTTGACATTGATGACCAGAGAGCGCACGGAAAAGTTCACTCGACAGGTCGATTCGATCATGGCCAACCACGTGTCTGAAAAAGATTCGGTGCAACACGACATTTTGAAACTCTTGAACAAGATTCTGGAAGAACTGCCGGGCCTGAAACAGAGATTTGATTCGTACTACGCGAGGGAAAAACCTCGCGGGAACAACCGAGGGGCGGTGGAGAAGTCGAAGGATCGAGAAAGCAAGAACACGCGAGACGAGCAAGCAAATGGATCGGGAGAAGGGAGACACCGGGAAGAGCCACAGACTCCTAAGAGATCGTTAACTAGATCATCCGCGTTCCGTCCTCCACCTACCGGTCGTACCGACAACTGATCTCCACGTCCGACGTATTAGACGTGACGCGCGTTTCTGCTGCACAATCTATTAAATCTTCTTCGCTATAAGACTTCGTGTTCTAGAAAAAAAAGCAATTATCTACAGCACGTGATGGCGTCGGGTAGAGTCTCGACTCACGGCGGCTATTACAAATCAGCCGGCAGTTGTCGTGTAACTCAAACGAACATAACCTCACTTTCGACCCCCGTGACCGTCCTGTTTGAGAGTCGCCCCACGAATGACCGAAAAAAAATCCCGTTTTCCCCACCTTTTCCCGCAATTCCCTCACATTTCCCTCATTTTCCCGCATATTTCTCGGAAATATTACCCCCACCACCGGTTCCGACCAATAGGAGGCGGTGGGCGGGGCTAAACGGGAGAAATTTGCTATATATTGAGTGTGGCGTTCGCGCGCGATCCTATACCAGCTTCTTGTCCAGTAGAATGAGCATCATAAGAAGCTCCCGGGAAGGGGCCGACGCGAAGCTGGTGTGGTATGAGTAAATATATCCCCCCCCCACCCGTAAAACCCCCTCCCCGTGCCGTCCTGGGTATGACGTTAAACTGCCTCTTCCCACCTAACCATTCCCTAATTCCTACCAAATCCCCCTCCAGGGTCTTTTAAGTACCCGTCCTCTGACCGTTCCAGTACATGGCTCGCTGGGAGTGCTTAAGCCGGTACTAGATGCCCTATCTGGTGTCGGTGAGAGCTGATGTGAGCTTGTCTCTGCCGAGGCGTAAGTCATGTACTGGTTCAGAAGCCAGCCACTTCGGTCCTTGGTCAGGAAGTGTTCAGTAGGCAGGGGTGTCGGAGCCCCTGTTGCCACGTGCGAGTCCAAGTTGTGCGCGTATTCCCGACTTGGTAATCGATGGAAACCGGGCCTCGGGGAACTGAGGTAGGGTTGTCCCCCAAGCTACGGTTTGTGGGACACCCGAGGGCATGCCCGCTCCCGGTGAATCGGCCCGCACTACTAAACACGATGCGCTGGTGACCTTATGTATGGAAACTCAAACCACCCCACCCTTAGGGCAAGAATTCGGAGTAAGAGACAACGATCCAGAGAAAAAGCGACAGTTGTCAGATTCTGAAAATGAATCGTATATAAAACAAAGGAAAGTGGAAGAAAAAGTAAGAGCTGAAAATATGAACGTTCCAACTCCACTATATCTAATCGTTAGTCACAAGGATGAGGGCAAAACTCTAACGAAGGTTAGTCCTTTCCTTATTAACAAAGCGTTTGTTTCCTCAGGCGGTCAACCTAAAGCTGTGAGCAAATTGAGGAATGGAACTATCTTGGTGGAGGCAGCGAACCACATCCAAGCCAAAAAATTCCTTCAGATGACGAGTTTTTTCGATCAGGTGGAAGTCGTCGTTCAACCGCACTCCTCACTGAACACCTCCAAGGGGATCGTCTTCTGCCGTGACCTGATGGAGTGTAGTGAGGAAGAAATCAAGGACGAGCTGCAGTGTGAAATGGTAACCGATGTGGTCAGAATGCTTCGGACGGAGAATGGGAGAAAGGTCCCTACTCCTGGTCTAATTCTGACCTTTGCATTTCCCCAACCCCCAAAAAACTATTAAGGCTGGATACTTATCCTTGACGGTACGGCCCTACTTCAAAAATCCGCAGCGGTGTTTCCGTTGTCAGAGATTCGGGCACTCTACTAAGACGTGCTCGGGACCCGAGACATGTTCCCGTTGCGGCGATGAAGGCCACCAAGAAGACGGATGCAAGAACGACGTCAGATGCGTGAACTGCAAGGGTAAACACGCGGCGGCCTCTAAGGAATGCAAAGTTTACTTAGAGGAAAAGGAAGTTTTGAAGATAGTTACTATAGACAAAGTTTCCTTTAACGAAGCCCGTAAAGAGTATAGGAGAAGAATCGCTCCAACCCCTAAAAAGGGAGTCTCGTACTCCGAAGCTGCTTCAGCCCCAGTCCAATCCGCACAGTGCCCGTCATGTACTGCTTTAGAGGGTATGGTTCTCAAATTAACAGAGCAGGTTGCCGCTTTGGTTAAACAGCTTGCAGCCGGTACCGGACAACATCCGTTGGCATCCACCAGTAAGCCTTCCCAAGCAGTCCACACGCCCCATATTAAGTCCAACACGCAGACTCAAGCTCGCCCAACAGCTACTTCTACTTTCAGAGATAAGGTGCAACAAAATACGAAATCCACCTTATCTTTGGAAGAGAGGAAAAAACTCACCGACAAACTTAAAAAGAACATAGAAACAAAATCAGAAAATAGATAAAAATCCCTAGTAAAAAAGACTAACTCATCCTCGTCCAGATCCTCACAATTATCACTTGATGATGATATGATTGAGGACCCTTTGGAGATGCAGACAGAGTTCCAAACTGTTCATGGTAACTTCCGTCCTGTATCTAAGCAAAGAAAAAAAATTACGATGAACTAGCACAAAATAAAATATATAATATAATATAAAATGCTGTTACAATGGAATATTAATGGTTTGAGAAGCCACTTTGAAGACTTAAAACTACTTATAAAGACAAGAAAACCTAAATTTATTTGCCTACAAGAGACTAAATTGTCTCCTCTTACTCATTTCAAACAAAATGGTTATGACATCTTTCGCCTAGATCATCACCAACAAATTGCCTGTGGAGGTGTGGCTATTCTAGCAGATTCTTCTGTTAATGCTAGAGCCTTGAACATCGTCACAAACCTCCAGGCAGTAGCAGTATCAATTGATGTTCCTTTTAAATTAACCATCTGCTCCATATATATTCCACCTTCCCCTTTTGATTTATCTCTTGATGATCTACGTGATCTGTACAGCCAACTCCCTTCTCCTTTCTTGATGGTTGGTGATTTCAATGCACACCATCGCTCTTGGGGTTCCAACCATTCTGATCGGAGGGGTAATATGGTTGCGGGATTGTGGGATGAAGTGGCAGCGGTCGTTCTCAATGACGAGTCGGCCACTTACATGTGCCCTAGGACTGGCATATGGTCGGCAATCGACCTGTCAATCTGCAGTCCGGTCGTGGCAACTCGAGTGCATTGGTCCGTACTTCCCGCCCTGTCAGGGAGTGACCATGCGCCCATTGCCGTGGCTTTTCAATCCTTTCCGTCTTCGACAGGCAGGTGTCCCAGGTGGAAAATTAAGAGGGCTGACTGGAACGAGTACAAAAAGAACATAGTTTCTCAAACTACTAATATAGAATTAAACGACATAAATACAGCCACTGAATTATTTACATCTAATATTATAACATCCGCAGAGCGAAGCATTCCAAAATCCTCAGGTTCACCAAACAAACGCCAGGTTTCTTGGTGGTCTGAAGAATGTTCGGCGGCTCTAAAGGAACGTCGAAAATGTTTAAGACAGTTCAACAGATCACCGAATGAAGAAAATTTAAGTAGGTTCAGAAGAGCACGGGCAAAAGCAAGACAGGTTTTTAGACAGAGACGGCGGCAGTCCTGGCTGGACTACACAGATCTAATAAAACGAACAACTCCTGCATCTGATGTTTGGAGGAAGCTTCGATCTGTTTGCTGCAAGACCTCCCCACCTTCTCTTATTGCTCTGAAAAATGGTACCGATGTGGTAACTGATCCCTTGACAGTTTCCAATCTACTCGGCTCACATTTTGCGGAAATTTCAAAAACGTCATCTTACAATAGGGAGTTTCAAAATTTCAAAACAAATACAGAAAGACATCCTCTAAATTTAAATATTAATAACAACTCTCCTTTAAACCTTCCCTTTACCATTGATGAACTTGATTCATCACTAAAGGCGACATCAAATTCTGCTCCAGGTCCCGATAACATACATTATGCCATGTTGCGGAACCTGACGGAGGATGGAAAACAAGATCTTCTGAAATTATATAATAGAATATATTTAGAAAACACATTCCCTAATTCTTGGCGTCGCTCACACATTATCGCTCTCCAAAAACCGGGCCAAGATAGAACTTCTCCAGGAGCCTATAGACCAATTTCGCTTACTAGCAGTCTCTGCAAAGTATTCGAAAGGATGGTCAACAGACGCCTTGTTTGGTTTCTGGAGAAAAATAATCTTCTTTCACCTTCCCAGTGCGGATTCCGACAAGGCCGGTCTACAAGTGACCATCTACTTGCCTTGGAATCGGCAATCCTGAATTCTTTTATTGAAAGAAAACAGTTGATCGCGGTATTCTTCGACATTTCGAAGGCTTATGACAAAGCTTGGAGAAGGGGGATATTAAATGCTTTAATATCTTGGGGTGTAGGGGGCCACATGGTTTCTTTCATACAGGGCTTCTTGTCGGAAAGAACCATACAGGTCAAACTTGGGACAACCATTTCCGATTCCTTCACGCTGGAAAATGGTATTCCACAAGGTAGCGTTCTAAGCTGCACTCTGTTTGCCATTGCAATCAATAACATATCGTCCTGCGTTACCCCTCCTGTGCGCTGTTCTTTGTTTGTAGATGATTTCTCTATTTACATCTCTACAAAGAGGCTAGCGGTGGGGGAGAGAGCTTTACAGCTTACCATCAACAGGCTTGAGCAGTGGTGCGGAGTGACGGGTTTTTCTTTCTCGCCACCTAAAACAAAAGCAATCGTTTTCTCCAGAATGCGTACCGTTGAGCAGCCAACGCTCTCTTTGCTGGGTCAGAGAATCACTACTTGTGACAACATCAGATTCCTGGGTCTCACATTTGATACCCGGCTAACTTGGGTGCCTCACCTGAAAGACCTAAAAGATCGATGCGTGAAACGCTTGAACATACTGAGAGCTTTAAGCGGAACAAAATGGGGGGCTGACAGGACATGCATGCTCAGGTTCTACAAAGCCACCATCCGTTCCTGTCTAGATTATGGATGTCAAGCATATGGGTCCGCAAGACCCAGTGCTCTCAAAATGCTTGACCCAGTCCATAATTCTGCTTTAAGACTGGCCACTGGAGCTATTCGATCTTCTCCTATTAACAGTCTTCTCGCAGAAACGGGAGAACCCCCTCTTTCGCATAGACGACAACAACTGTCCCTAAACTATGTTCACGCTCTTTCAGGGAAGCCAGAAAATCCTGCGTTTGAACCGGTCCTGCGAAATCCACTCTATAATTCTTTCCTAGCGAGACCAAATCTTCCTTTTCACCCTTAGGCGTTAGGGCCAAATCCTACGCTTATGAAATAGGCCTAAACGATTACCAGTTTAAAGTCGTTCATCAATGTGATATCCCACCCTGGAGCGTCTCAATGCCTACAACTATTTTAAATCTCTCTAGGTTTAAAAAAGTCTCCACTCCAGAAACAGTCTACCAACAAGAATTCCGTCAAATACTACGCACTGTACAATTACATGGTGGACAAACCGAAGTACACCACACTCCGTAACCTGCGAAACGAGGCCTGGGCCAAAGACGTGTGCGCCGCACTCAACTACCTCCTGGTGTTCAGCGCGTACGATCCCGAACTCGTCGAACTCGTCGAACTCTGTTTGCGACTGTTCCTCGGGTTCGAGTGGCCGGGCCAGTGGGCGAAACGCATATTCGTCTGGAAATCGAACAGCAACGCGGGCAAGTCCTTTTTTTTCGAGCACGTCGTACGCAAAGCGTTCGACCAGTCCACTTGCATCAACGATCCCAAGACCGGTAAGGAGAACTCGCCCGAAAAATCGGAATACTACAAGAACTTTGTTCTGATGATCAACGAATTCACGTCAGCCTCTGCCGGCGAGCTCAAGAGGCTCTGTTCGACCAGCAGTTTCAAGTTCCGAATGAATTTCGCCAACCAGATGATACAGGCCTTCGTGGTGGGAAAACTGGTCTTCAACTGTAATACGCTGCCGATGACGACCGACCACGCGACCATACAACGGGTCGCACTCGTGCCCCTGCCTTTCTGGTTCCAGAAACGCCAGTCCGTCGTCGACGCCATGTTGAATTGGACGCGCAGCCAGCCGCCACTGAACGATTACGAGAAGAACTTTCGCCGAAACGTGTCTAAGATACTGAACGAAAACGAACGTCGTTTTTTCATCGAGAACCCCAACACTAAAAACGAAGACGACCTCTTCAACAGACCGAACGATATAGGCCTGCAGTTGTTTAGCGAGCTCAGGGACCAGAACGCGAAAGCGTCGATGTTTCTCGTGCAAAATAAGACGAGCCAAGTCTACATGTTGGCGACACCGTCCACCGGCACCATAGTCAGTGGCATCGTAACGATTACCAAGTACTTCTGTCGTTTCAGATTCTTCAACACAATCAAAGAGCCGGTGGACTATTCGGCGTTGCCAAACGCCTGTATCGCGGCCGCTCAGGAATGGCAAAAGATCTCACAACCGTATTTCGACTGGAAAGAGCGTAACCGAGTGCGCAAAGACAGCACGGTGAAAACGAAGGTGTCCGTCGTTTACGCTTCTCTCAATCAATTCGCCAAAGAGTGTCCCAAGAGCGTATCCTTCTTCGACCTGAGACAGTTCTTCGAATGGGACTTCGCCGAACAGAAGATTCCCTACTACAACGCCAGGGAAGACGAATACAACGTCCGACTCGACCAGACACAGGAATGACTCGGTTCGTACGTCTGTTGTTGTAATCGTGTACGTGTACTGTGTACACGGTCTCGAATAAATATTTGTTATGTATATAGTTCGTACGTCTGTTGTTGTAATCGTGTATGTGTACTGTGTACACGGTCTCGAATAAATATTTGTTATGTATATAGCTTTGTCTCTTTACTATTTGACGACCTGTTGTACTCCGGAGTACAATACAATCACGAAAAAAAAAAACATAATCAAAATCCCAAAATACAAAATTTAACTGAGACATTCTCAGTTGTGCACCAAAACGCACAATCTGCCACTAATAAAGTGGATGAGCTTAACACTCATGGCAGAAGAGCTGCACCCCGACATCTTCGTTGTCTCTGAACATCACTTCTCGGCTGACACCGTCGCTATGTTTAGAATTGACAATTACGAATCGCCTAACAGTTTTCACCGAACAAACTTTAAAGGGGGTAGTGTTGCCATTCTTTTTTAAATCGCGAATGAAATTCCAGCCCTTTGAGGTGGATTGTAGCTGTGATCTAGACTTTGAAGTGGTGGGAATAAAAACTGATCTAAATTCCGTGGGAAAAATTACTATAATTCGTCTATATAGATCTCCCAACGGGTGCAGCAATACTTTTTTTTTGAAAATATCGAGACAACAATTTCTTTTCAACTGTGGCTGCATCAGACATTTTGTTAAATATCGGCAACGAAAGTCAAGAGCCAACGGCGGGACCGGTTTCGTCCATGGTTCTTTTTCCTGTGTCCGAGTGAGAGGTGGCTCGTGTCATACGAGGTCCCAGACCGAAAAAATCTAGTGACATCGATGGTACGTCTATGTGGTTTAATCAAAAAGTGTTTTCGAACCGAGCAACACAGGACAACATCATTCGGACATTTGCCGTGCCAGGTTGGTGTCACAATAATCGACAGGCTCCCTGAGGAAATTAAACATCTCGACGATCCCAAAACATTCAAATCTCGAATAAAACGCCTCTTGGTGTCAAAGGCGTTTTACTCCGTTGAAGAGTTCATGATGGGCCGCGGGGATGAAAATCCTTGAAATTACCAACAAAAAATTTCCCAGTCCTGATGTCCGGTTACCATGATATTCCAAATACGTGTTAACTGCCTTCTTTATTGACCCTCATGTCTAAGTATTGTGTGTTTAATACCTCAAATGTTGACGCATGCAATGCAATTGTGAAATTGTTGATGCAATAAAGATTATTATTAATTATGATCTGCGTCGTTAACGAATCCGTGTCGGGACACATCGTTTTTCAGTCAGTGGAGATACTTGACAGACATAACCTCACTTTCGACACCCATGACCGCCACTCTCGAGCACCAATCCGATACTGATCGAAAAAATCCCGTTTTCCCCTCTTTTTCCCGCAATTCCCTCACATTTCCCCTCATTTTCCCGCATATTTCTCGGAAATATTACCCCCACCACCGGTTCCGACCAATAGGAGGCGGTGGGCGGGGCTAAACGGGAGAAATTTGCTATATATTGAGTGTGGCGTTCGCGCGCGATCCTATACCAGCTTCTTGTCCAGTAGAATGAGCATCATAAGAAGCTCCCGGGAAGGGGCCGACGCGAAGCTGGTGTGGTTTGGAGAAATAATAACAATCCAATTACCCCCTCCACTTACCCAACCTAAAAATAGAATGTCTTCGCACGAAGTGAGGTTTGATCGAACGTCGATATCTAAACTAGAGATTTAGTTACCCGGTTTTGGTTTAACACTCACTATAAATCCGTTCACCGACGGCCAATGAACATTTTTGGTATAAACCGAGTTGAACGTCAATCGGAAATGCACTCAACTTTGATCGAACGTCGATATCTAAACTAGAGATTTAGTTACCCGGTTTTGGTTTAACACTCACTATAAATCCGTTCACCGACGGCCAATGAACATTTTTGGTATAAACCGAGTTGAATGTCAATCGGAAATGCACTCAACGGCTTGTTGGGTTGTAGTCTTCGTTCACGATGTTTTTCACACTACAACAGAGTGGATGATCGTCAGGTTACGAGGGATCGATTACCGGAACCTAGGAACTGACACACGAACGCTTCGTCTATTATTTCACTACCGTACGACTCTAGAACGGCGCTGAGTTGTGACCTACAACGATTCACCTCGGCGTCGTCGACGCAATCCATGTCAAAACCGAAACTGCGGGGGGCACTCAAGAGGTTCGTTACGCTTTCGGCCAGTCTGATTCCGGCCCATGGTGCGATCGGTCCATTACCGTCGTCTTTGACGGCGCTGAGCGTGTCCAATACGCGGCGAGACGCCTCGTGCACGTATTCCAGTTCGTCGTTTTCGCTGAACGCCAGATGTCTCGGGTTAGCGCTGTAAGGAGGACCCCCTTCGGGCCCCGAAACATAGGGTACTCCCATTGGATAGAGAACACCTTCGACGAGATGGTCGCTTCGAGGCGATGTGTCGAAATACAGTGAACACGATCGCCTGCATAGGCGTGACTCGAAACCTATCTCTTCCGCGTTCCCATCACTCGTTTCCGAGCTCCGCGCGTGATTCATCAAATAGTCCAACCAGGACATGATAAACACACTGCTGTAAGTCATATAACAGTTTTCGCAAGGGAACGAATCGTATGGTGGCGCTGATTCGGTTGGAACAGACACGTTCAGTATGTAGTTTCGTCGTCGCAAAATCAATTCAAGACTCAGTTCCAGCGCGTGGGCTTCCTTGTGGAGCCTCTGTTTTTCGCAAATTCTCACTAGGATGCGCATAGCATTCAATAATTCATCTATTTCACCGATGACCCGTAACACATTCTTATCACACTGAACCACCGTTTCGTTTTCAATTGCGTTTGAATCGTGTGACATGTTTTCGCACTATATCGGCATCTAGTAACAGTTTGGGACTTAGTCTAGACGTTACGTTTTGTTGTCTTCACGCACACGCCACAACATTTCTTACTCTGGGATTCGCCCTCGTGTAATTTTATTCATATATCCCTTACCTAGGTAAAGGTTTAATGAAACCCTGTTATTTTGGCAAAGTGTGTTTATTCAAGCGAACACTACACATAGTTACACATACATACAGACCGTCCTAAACCACTAGCTAAAAGTAATCAATTACGTAACACGTGTGTGTCGTTTTGAAGAGTCCTGAAAGTCAACGTCTTTACGAGTTCTTCGACTGCCTCCATTCGTTTCACGTATTCTTCCAGCGTCCGCACGTCGTTTAATAACTGTTCGGTGCAGAAATCCCCCAATTTAGCCATCGTTTCATAATAGGCGTTATACGAGTTGACTGCCCGCCGTTCGATTTCCTTGGACATGGTGGATCTCAAAGAGACGATTTCTTCTAGTAAGCGATTGGCGCATACCTTCTCGTTACCCTGGCTCGAAAGATTTTCAATACGTTCACGTGGTTGAAAGTAAGCGCGCCTTTGTTTCGTTTTAACTTGCAGGCTCGGCGCGCACAGTCCCTCTTGTTTTCGAGTATCTCGTTGCCCCTCCTCCACGACGGGTGTGATCTTCGGTGGTGAGGCGCTCGGTTGTCCGTCGGAAAGATGTCCACCGTTGTGTATGTTTTGAGAATTTGTAGCGACCAAAGAAGATGTCTGTTTAGTCTGTAGGCCCAGCAGCGTCAGCAGTATGGGTTGGCAAGGTTTCGGTGTCCCCTCGTTGACAGCTTCTGTGTCGACTGTCAGCCGTGGCCGCGAGCTAATCGCGTTCCGTTCCTCTTGTTTTCCACAATCGATACACGGCCGTGCAGGTGCCGAGGCCGAACCGCTCTCGACGGTCTCCGGGACGGCACTCGAGATTGTCGGAGGGAAAGGGCCCGACTCCCCGCCAGAAAGATGTCCTCCGCTGTGCATTTTTGGTAAATCGGTAGAGACCGACGGCGATCCCCCTGGGTGTTGTTGGGACGTTTGCGTTTCGATACGACTGTGGGACAGGTCGACGGCAACATCTTTCATGTCCTTTTCCTCCCAAAGTTGTCCTCCGCTGTGCATTTTTGGTAAATCGGTAGAGACCGACGGCGATCCCCCCGGGTGTTGTTGGGACGTTTGCGTTTCGATACGACTGTGGGACAGGTCGACGGCAACGTCTTTCATGTCCTTTTCCTCCCTGACGACGACGCGTGAGATCTTCGGGGGGACGGGCCCCGACTCTCCACTGTTCGTTTTTGGAAAATCGCTACTGACCGACGGCGATTCCATATCGCAGCGGCTTGGAACCGGCGGCCGCGGATTAATGCTGGATGACAGATGTTTTTTCGTCGTTATATGGCGTTTCCAATACATTTTCGAAACACTGAGCTCGCATTTGACGCACATCACGCGTTTCGCGTTCCTCTTGTGTGGCGAAGTGGTTGTGTGAGTTGTTGGCAGAATATCATCACTCTTCACGGTCCCGGACGTTGGCGGGGACGCGGTGGTACGCCGGCCGTCTCCACTCGGTTCTTCGTCATCATCGGTGAGAGCACCGTCCTTGTAATCGTTATGCGTATCCATACTGGCCGCCGAAACCAAAGATCTGCTTACTATGAACGGATAAAATGTGAAAGAGAGGGGGTAAGGAGTGTCGAGAACACTCCGGTCCACTACCTACACGTCCTCGCAGCTACGTGAACAGCCGATAGAATCTCACACAGTTGTTCAATTTACCAGACGTGGATGTGTTGTCGCACGACGCCGATCGCCAGGATGCGCCTTTTTACGGTAACGATTGTTGACGTAGTCACGTGGATAGTTTGTGACGCGTTGTTGTTGTGGATAGTGTCCACGGTAATAGCGCTGAATATTTGCGACGGTTGTGAACCGGTGCGATGCAACGTCACGGCGGACACCGTACCGATGATGCTGGACGTACGCCAGAATCTGGTACTTGTTCGTCACAAGACACTGAAGATGCTACACGAGAATTTGACCGACTTCTCGTACTCGTTGGAGCGGCAAACGAAAAATGGACAGTTCCGTTTCATTAAATTGAACATTACAACTTCGATGAGCGGAATCGACGAAGCCTTGAAGAAATTCCAGGAAGAATCCCTGAGGATCGTACGGACCGAACCGCCCGCCCAACCACCGAGTTTTAAAATCTCAAACGCGCGTTCCAGCTTCGACAACCGTTGGGTACTTCACCTGTTTTACATGCCGCTGTTGGCCGTATCCGCTACGTCTGCGGTCGTCATGAGTGTCCTTACTTGCAAGTTCATAATCGAAACGATGTTTCGAGGTTGTTAGTTACAGCCACTACACTGTTTTGTAAATTCACGTCTCGAATAAACTTGTGTTTCTACTCGTTGTTTTTATTCTCACGAACCCCATCGGACCAACGACCCTGTCCTACTTTACTTTTGCGTCATCAGTCGCACTATCTCCTCGCGGACCGCCTCACCGGCACGTCGGTTCGTGTCGTCACGATGCATACTCTTGTTTATGTATGACATCGTAGTCGCTACGTCGGCGTGCCCGACCGATTTACTGGCGGTCACCGCCCCATACTTCTCGTTTACGGACCCTAAATACCGCCGCCGCTGCGAGTGCCAGAAAACGCCTTTCGGTCGGCGTTGTGAAAAGAGTTTCGTGAATATCCTCTCGAACGCGTAGTCGAGCTGACGTCCGTTGCTGAGGAAGAACGGTTGGTCCTCGACACGCACGAAGTCTCCGACAGACCGCACATTCCCCCGCCAGTCGATTTCACGCGCGTGACCGGTTGGGTAGAACAGCGGATTGCGTCTCAGTACGGTTACGTGGTACAGTAGTCGTGCCACCGAACTCGGCTCACGAGGATCAACACCGATTTCACGACGCGCGTCAACACCGCCATTGCTGGAGTAAACCAGAGACTCGGGCACGAATACGCGTGCGAAGGAGGCTTTGGTGAACTTTTCTAACGTACCTCCGCGAATCAAGCGGTCGATCTCCGCGACGGTCAGTCGCGCGATGGTGGATTTAACGCGCGCACCCGTCAGAAATCCGAGCAGAAACGCGACGCAGAACTCGAACACCGTGCGTTCCGTGTCCACCTGTCGACGCGGGGTGTTAAAAGCCGTGTCACGCGAGACGAGCGTGTCGATCGCGTCGCTCTGCCCGTCACTGTGAACGGTGTTTCGAAAACAGTTGCCTCGTACCGAATATTTTTCGTAGATCACACACAACGTGTTGAAAACGAACGAGAGTAGAGTCGCGTTTTGTTGTTCGCTGAACACAAGTTCCCTGGGCCTTCGCGCTTCGCAGACCGCGTTTTTCAAACGCTCGTTCTTCGTCTGCTCACCGACGGAATTCATCAGGTGGTAGAAAACTTTCGATCTCACGACGGTTCCACGGGGGTTTTCTTTGAAAAACGCCACACTCTCCGGGGTCAGTTTGATGTCCATTACCGTGGATCGCCCCTCCGGCTTTTCTATCACCACCTTCAGTCGATCGGATCCACCGTTCTCCGCTAAGTGGCGCCGTGCGTACGACAACAGACTGCGTAACACTCGTTTGGCGTACGACATTCTCACACGGTTCTCCACGACGGCGAAAAACAGGAATCCGTACATTGTCTCTTTGGAAAAATTACCTTCGCTGAACGGCGCGAATTTTCGAAAATAATCCAGGTGAGAGTTCACGACTCGTCTCGACATCGTCCAGGGTCGATCGCCGCGGTGTACCGTCGATATCGGATCGCGACCGGTTGACGTGGACGCCGCCACCGTTTTAGATGCCGCCGCCACCGCCAGTTCCTGCACTATAGAAAGGCCCGAAGTAGCCGCGGGTAGTTGTAGTGCGAAGAGCCTTCTCGCTTCCGCCACTTCAGCCTTGGAAACAGCGGTGTTACCACAAGGTCCATCCGTGCTACACCCGACGATCATCGTTTCAGACCTTTACACTCTATTCTACTATGCAGACACAGTCCGCTCTTAAAATCGGTCAACTGATAGGCTGCTACGACCTGTGCACGCGAAGATATTTCGACAGGACCGTCGGAAACACCGCGGACGTGGCGGACAACGGAGAAACACACACCAATACGGGTATCTGCAGAAATACAGAACGGTTTACAGGGACGTGAACGTAACGCGCGTCTTCCTCTTCTGTGACAACCGCTTCAGGCTCAGTGATGAGGACGCGTTGATGCACTTGCAGAAGGACAAAATCGTCTTCATACCGCTCATCGACCCGGGCGTGATCAAGCGTGGTTTGGTACCGCCGGGAGTGGCTAACAAGATCTACGTTAGAGTGTACAGTCAACTGTTGTACCTCTTTTGGTACCACCTGAGCGCGTTCGTGGATTCTAACGACACGACGAAAGCGGTCGTCGTATCCTTCCAGAAGGTCGAAGAGTTGAGTCACATCGAGTCCGCTTTGGCGACTACTTGCCATCAACTGGTGGATGCGAACCGAAAACCTATATTCCTACCCATAAAACAGATCCTTCTGAAGGATCTGGAAAAGTACGGTGTTGCGTCGAGGGATAGTCGTTAAACTGTGTAAAATAACAACAATTGCCACTACCTGTTTGAAAGTTTTATTGTATAAATTGAAATAAACGGTTATGTGATCTGAAAACAATTCTTTCAGCCATACAGTACTTTTTCGACGACACCGTCCCAACGGTTGTAGTAGCCGTCGATTGTTTTACGATCTCCGTTTGAGTGCGACCCGTATTCGCGTTGCACGGCGGACAGCCTTAACGCGGCTTCGTTCTCCTGTATACCCTCCAGTATGGTTCGGGCCGTGAGGTCGGACATTATCCACTCCCGTTGCATGTAATTTATCAGGTGGCCGAGATCGTACACGGTGTTGTTCACCCGCATGATCAAGTCGTCGTCGTGGTTGACCACGATGTTCTGAAACGCCGAGTCCATCTTCTTCGAATCGTGGCCCTGTTTACGGATCAGCGTTTTTGCTTCTATAAATGTTTTTGCGTACTCCAGAGTCTCGACGGACCGCGACTCCTTCGTCGCCGTCATAGCGAACATGCGTTCCACCGCCTCTTTCGTACCCTTACTGCCGGACTCTGCGATGTGCAACGCCATTGGACGCGGGTCGGGACCAATCGGATAGATACGACCCGCGTTGTAACCGGTGAACGACAGTGACCTCACGTTCATCATGAAGCCGTAGGCTACGAACGGACCGTACTGTTGTGCCAAAGACAACAGTGTCTTGTTCAGTTGTAGTGAAACTTTTGAATTCTGGTGTACACGATACCGACAGTGGGTGAAAGTTCGACCCAAGTACTCCTCCACCGCGTCGCTCTCTCCCCTCGCCGTAGACCTTTCTCGCAAGTGATGAAGGAATCCCGCGATTCGAAATCCGTTGGTCTGGCTGAACGTCAATCGCGTTCTGTAGAAATAACAGTACATGGCGATCTTAGCCGACAGTCGCATCAGTGTTTCCACGAAACAGCGACCACTGTGCACTAACATTATCGATACATTGTCACCGTCGAAATCCAACGCTTTGTTAGTGATTATTTCAGACGGTAGGGTTATGTACGGATACTGGTTACGAACGACGCGCGTGAACGTGGTGATGGCGTCCGAGGAGAACACCGGGTCTCGTTTCACGACGGCCGCCACTTTGTTCATGTCCGCCGACTCGAAGAGGCCCTCCATCACGTGATTGGGAATCCCTATCTCGTCGGGTCGTAACGTGGGATCCGGTAGAACCTTTCCGTAAAGGCAGTTCAACATCTTGCCGGGAATCACGAGTTGTTTGAGAAAGCTCTTCCCGCCCTGGGTCTGGTCTTTGATGCTTTTATTCACCAGTTCGGTTTCCATCAGCGATTTCCACAGCTTTTGGAGTGCGTCGTTGTTAACATGGGACGGTTTCTGACGCGATCTATCCGCCGTCTCTCCGCGCCGCGATCGCCGGTCGTGGTGGTGTATGAACATGCGTTTTTCTTGCAACTCTTGTGGTGATAGCCCGTCTAGACGGCACAGACGTCTCAACATGGTGTCGTATTGGTGGGTGCACTGTGTGATCGGCGGCGTTATGATATAGTTGCGCATGTTGTAACGGTAGTTCGTGCGTATCGCCAACTGTTTCAGACGAAAATATTTGGCGTTCAACAGCGAACGCAGTCTCTTCCTCTTCCGTTGCCAGTACCTCATCGCCGGTGACCGGTTGGTAGGAACATTCTCTCTTTTAGATTTTCTGTTGATGCGGTCGAAACACAACCTGAGACGTAAAACTTCTTCCGGTGTGAGCGCGTACTTTTCGATATCCCTTTCGTCACTCCACGAGTCGTCGACCGTGTAGCGGTCACCACATCCTTTGAATCCGTTTCGTGGTGACCGTATACCGGTATTTACGTCGTACACGAACGGTTTGTCCGTGTAGTTGAGATCGATATCCCGGGTGTTGCCCCTCGCCATTCCAGCATTACTTCGTGACTCCGTGGTACGCGAGACCCTTTACCCGTAGTTTCTCATCTCGTATTGAGTGTTTATTTCTCACGGTGTGGTATCCGCCGACTGATAAAAGTTCACACTCACCCACTCAACACACACACACAGAGAGAGGGAGGGGGTGAGAGAGAGAGTAAACGTTGACGGTCGTGTAGTAAACTCGAGATTAACAACCATCGTGTCTGTTGGATGTAACGCGGCAAAAATCACGTTACGTTACACTAAGTCTTGACCAACAATTTACCTTTTGATGGCATCCGTACTTTCCAATACGCTATTCGGCTCGGACAGAAACCGTCACCGAGTCGAGAATGGTGGGACTGTTGCTAGTCACGGCATTGCGGGCGACGGTCGGTTTCGAGGTGGGTTCGCTCGTCGCGAGAACGACGGATCGGGACAGCGCATACACCCAGGACCTATTAAGACGTCCCCGACGCTAGGCGTGGTTGGAGATTTGGGGCCGGCCACCCCGGTTCCGTCGTCCTTCAGCAACGTTTTCGGCGGTTACAACCGGCGAACGGCGGCCGACCGGGAACTCATACGTTGGAACGTGGTTAAAGAACAGGATGCCCAACGCGGGTTCCGCGTGTTCGACGGTGTACTCGTGAGCGTCAAAGACGTATCTTCGGAAGACCTCTTTCTGGAACGGATGCAAATCGCGTATTCGGCGTATGACGCGTACGTGGTTGGTCTCGTGAACGGCTCACCACTGGACATCGCCAAGGCGTTGGTACGAGCCGTGTCCGCGTGTCTTACGCGATATTTTTCGACACAATCCATGTTACGCACGAACCGACCTTTCATCGCCAAAGTTTTGAATCTGGAGAGTCCCGACCTTTTTTGCATGCACTCTGACTTTTTGCAGGCATTTCTTTTTACAAACGCTTCGCCCGAAGACGAGGCGGTCTTATCACTCGCCGAAAAAGTCTACGCGGAAAACAATTTCGACGTTTGTGGTGATTATGCCGATCCAAATACACCGGAAACTCACGTGAACCGCGCTCAGTACACTGATCAACAGCTCTTCGACCTTGTGGCTCGACTCGCCGAACGCCGGGTGCTCGGTGGGACGAGACCCTCGTTCACGTCCCGACACGACTCGGGCGCCTCACCCACTTTCACCTCGCTACACGACAACACGCCGTTTCAACAACCACTGAAGGAAGGGGCCGGAGAGGGCGCGAACGCGATGTTAATTCTAGTGACCGATTTGGACGCTCTACACAACTATGTCGCTTACGTGTTGTACTTGACGCCAGCACAATTGCATCGTCGTTACAATGTTAATTTCGACTGTCTGCGACGTCCCACGTCCTCTGCCGGTCTCAGCTGTTGTCTCGCCAGGGAACCGAGAAAACGCAAACGGGACAACACCAAAGTGGCGATATCCACGGTAATTGAAAAAAAGCGTAGAGACAAAATCGATTCGATGGGTGAGCGGAGCACCGCGTGCGATGCTGCTTTGGAACGACGCGCCGTACAGACGATAGAACGCAACAACGACCTGCTCTGTCACGTCCTACTGATGCTGTTCGACAAATGTGTCACGACGCTCATCGACAGAGGTTTTAAAAACCTCAACGCCAGGCGTGGCTACGCCGTCAACAGTGCAAAAGAAATAGGCGCCGCGACTATTTACACGGGCATCATCGACACTGTTGGTGAGGTGTCCACCAACCTGGAGGGGTACACGTTCGAGACGGTGGCTAAACACGAGGCCAAATCCAACGCGACGGGTAACCAGAGTCGAGAGTGTCATTTACGATTCAATTCGCCGCCCGACTCCGTATCGACCTCTCCGGCCGGTGACGGTGTAAGGAGTGCACACGAACACCGGGATCGCGACACTCGGTACGAGTGATCTCGTACCGAGTGTCGCGTGAGACGGGATGATTTAATTCCGTAACCGGTACACTGCAGAGAAGATCACAACAGTCAGTAGATGGACACGGACGATCCTTTTGCGTTTCCTCCGAATCCCATTCGCGTATCTGTTCTGGAAGCCGTCGCACACCTGCCGCTGGAAGTCCAGTACGAGATCATCGCTTGGCTACCTTACGACACCGTTCGTCGCGTTGTCAGAGGAGACGAAAAATTCGGTGCATATTTCTGGCGACTGTACTGTGAGAGATGGAACCACGTATACCGTATCTGCAGCGGCTGTTCACAAAACCACTACCTGCTTTCATAAATATATATGAATAATAAACGATTTACATTGTATTTTGATTTGTAATTTATTCCACCAGAAGACTGTCGGTGTTCAGATCATGTCTAGGGTTACAATGCCATGACAGAGTCAATACCAACAAGTTCTTTTCCCTACTGTATATTTATAACAAGGTCACGAGTTGTCTGTCGCTATTAGATATAAACATCAAGGCTGTAGGTACGACCGTTCATTTTTCGAGCAAAAGCGAATGGATAATACCTTCTCGGGTATCAGGTTTTCTCCTCTATACATCAAACACGAGGATAGAACCTTATTTTCCTACCATTAGGAACAATACGGGGGGGGGGTGTTTTCAACACGTGCCCTCGTGAAAGGACGCGGGTGGGAGAATGTCTGAAAATACGTACAACAGTGTTGAAAAATTAGCTTTATTTTACAAAAGATTATGAATCACCATCACTCATTCTTAACCTTAGACCCATCAAGATATCGGCTTCTCTTTTCAACGCGAGGTGGACGGCGCTTCCCAGCAGGGTGGTCCCTCCACTGGAACGACAGTTCATAACGGCAGTAAACAGTTCGTCGTCGGGGTTTGGCTGTTTGAATTTACCAATCCGCAGTCGCTTGAAATATCCGTCGATGGTGGACAACAACGATGTCACCCCCGTGTGCCCAACGGACCTCGCCAACTGTGCGGGCGTCCTACGACACGTGTGACGACTTTTGTAGTTGTATACCGCCCCATACTCCAGCAACAGACGGCAGCAGTCGACGTGACCCATACTCGCCGCTTTGTGCAGGGCGGTCTCTCCGCTTTTATCCAAGCGGTTTGTCTGTACGCCTCCGCTCAGAAGTATTCTCATTATCCTCGCGTCCCCTTTCGAGGCGATATAATGGAGAGGGAACGGGGTTCCTTGGCTGCAACACCTTACTTCGGCACCCGCCGCGACGATCTTCTCAATACCCCTTACATCCAGGTGCATCAATTTCATTAAAGTCATTTTGCGTCTTTAGTACAGAATCCAACATTTCAAAGACAACTGTAGATTTTTTTTTAAATGTAAATATTTTAACATACTCCCAAAATTCCTGTATGACATCGACTGGATAGTTGCACCTCGTGAACATTTTTAAAATTTCCACCACGACTTCGGAATTGCCCACTCCTTTTTCTTCAAATTCGTATATCGCGGCCGTCAAAACACTGGCCGGAGGGTCTATCCCGTAGCTGTCACGCACTTTCATGTCGGCTCCATACTTCAAACAGAGATCGATCAAATCGACGTCCAGCGACGTTGCAGCTAAATGAAATGGCGCACGCCCCCGAAATTCACCTCCTTCGATTGTACCGTTCAGTCTTGATCCGCCGATGATTAAAATCTCTGCCGCATCATATCTCCTATACAATATGGCCACCTGTAATGGGGTAAGACTATCGTTTCGTGTCGTCTCGAGTGAGGCGCCGCGCGCAATCAATGTGTACAACATGGATTGCAGAGCTATCAGCTTTCTTCTCTCGAGTGGACGGACGCGTACGGCGACGTGTAACGCTGTTTCTCCCGTCGCGGGGACACTTTTGTCTGGATCCGCACCATTCTCCAACAACAGCCGTACGATTTTAAAATTGTACAAATTCACTGCGAGCTGCAGAGGTGTCACCTGCTGGCCATCCAACTCTACGATACGGTCGGGGTCGGCTCCGAGGGATATTAGGAGTGTCAGCATCTCTGAATTGTCTTCGGCGACGGCGAGTGCTGTTGGTGTAAGATGTTCGTTGCACTCGCGGTTCGGGTCGGCACCGTGCTTAATCAGAAGTTTCACATAGGCGGGTAAGTTTTTGGAGACGGAATAATGCAAAGGCGTCCGTCCTTTTTTGTCTGTATTGTTTGGATCCGCGTTAACACTCAGTAGAAATTTAACAAATTGGAAATCGGTTGATTTCACCGCGTAGTGTAAGATGCTCCATCCTGTTTCCTGGTGGATTGTACTGTTTAGGTTGAATCCCACACTGATTAGTTTTTTCATACCCGACACTGTAAAAACGCTGCCCGACTCGAATGTGGCGCGGAAGACCTTAACGGCGTTCTCCTCCATTTTCGGATCTCCATGAACCCTTATCCGTTTATTCTCCCGAGTAGAAGACACAGGTGGACGCGACATCTGGATCGACCGCGTGTTGGTTCTGCTTGAAAGACTGCTCTCTCAACTCGCACAACTGTAGGCCGATTCCGTGAAGAGTGGACGATATCTTCCGGTTGAGGGGACTGGAGATTAACTGGGCAGTAGTGGTACGCTTCCCTGTTATATATAAAAGACCCCGATAAAAAAAACTAAATTGTAGCACGTCGGTAACCCGAGTTGAAACGATATCACCCATCGAGTCACCGACGTTTACTGACAAACTTGAGTTGTCGTCGTGTTCGTGACAACCCCTCCCCACCTCGTTCCCACTTCTGTCGATGGTATGTTGTTTGTTTCCGGCGTGACTATGAGGCTGTCAACCGTCCGGATCGGTATCCCGATCTGTAAAGACCCCGAGCTGTTGGATTTTCGTGTTTCAGTTTGATTATTTTTATAGACATTTTCTTATCGTATATATTACGATGGAGCGATGACTGCGCGAACTAACAGCTATCATTTAATATTTAGCCATCTTTGTAATGATGGAATATATATCATAGGAAATGTACGAGTACATATGGTCAAACTTACCTGTGTTTTGGTCGTCTTTAGACATAGCGGTAGTTCTCTGGAATCAGCATTTCGTCTTGTATCGTAGTTACTCGTTTTTCACAGAACTGTTAATTACTGTAAGATTTAAACGCCAAAACTAAAGGAAAACAACTAAAAACAGTCCTCAGTTACAACATTAAACTCAATTCACACTTACAAAGACAATATACGTAACACTAGGTCACACACAAAAACCCGATTCTCTGTAAACAAAATACAGATTCTATATATACGTTGTAAATAAAAAAGAGTACAGGTTGTCGGTAAATGGTAAATATGAGTATAATCCGTGGAGGCTGTTCCGTCGGGTTGAGCGGATCTCTTCAAAGAGTACGGTGTTCCGCATATAATTTCGTCAGAGGTCGTCGTGACTGTTGTAATGACGCCAGAGTGCGGTATGTTGGAAGACAGCGAAGGTGAGTTCGATATACCGACGCCGTTCTGTCGGGTAGAACCTACCGTGAGTTCCTAATGACATAGTGGATAAGGGTCTCACCAAAGAGTACGGTAAGGCGCATACAAGCGACGGGGGAGTTCCGATTGAGTAGTCTATATAACTATATATATATATATATATATATATATATATATATATATATATATATATATATTGGTAGCACATTCACCCGGCAAGTGAGAGATCCGGGTTCGACTCCCGGCGGAGCAAGTACTTTTTGCGAATCAATGTTTATTGAAATTACATATATATATATATTAATAATATAATAATAATAATTAATAATTTATAATAATATAATAATTGCCCAATTTTATAGTTATGTTGGGATAAATAATTAAAATTGTGGTTTCCTTGGAAAATTGCTTTATTCATTTTATTTTCTTTATCTATGAAATGTAATAAAACGTCACACCAAAAGCCTTGATGCATTTTAAAGTATAAGTACATGTAAATCTATCTTACTATAAAAAGTACTGAAAGAAGGATGGGTAGTCCTTATCGTATACCTCTGACCCTTAGGGTGGACATGTAAAGTTCCAACTAACATTAAGTTACAGTGATGATTTTTATGAAAATCATCAGTATAATTGTTCTATTATATAACAAATCACTAATAGTTTTTATATTGACATATCAATTTTATCACGTTATATACGTAACAAAAGCTTCTTGGAAACGGGTATTGAGCTCCATATTTAAGTACAGTCTTAACCTCTACTGTGTTTCTGGCACTATAACCCTGCGAGGGATGTGCCACCCTACATGTCTACTTCATATGTGTAGAGGTATCGTTTAGTTGTTCGCAGCACTTGAAGAATAAATGCTGGCCATAGTGGCTCCTTGCATTAGAGCCTTCCTTTCTTTACAAAGACAACAGTTTTGGCCTTTTTTTGCCAAAACACTTGGGTTGACAGTGACTTTGTAAAGAACTAACATCTAGTCGTTTTTTGGTACAGTAGATATATTAATAGACTGTACTGAAAGAAGGATGAGTAGTCTCTATGTTCTTCCCTTAGACCTTTAGGTGGACATCAAACTTGATGACTTTTACCCGTAGTCTTTTTATGGTACAGTAAATGATTTAATAGACTGTGCAGTAAAAATAGACTAGACTAATACGTGTTAAGTAAAAAGAGTCAAAATAAAAAATATATTAATTCACTTTCAAGTGTAGTAGGCAATTTAATATCATAGTATAACAACGAATAAAATAATACAGTATAGAATTAATTTTTTTCTGATAAACCAATATAATTTCATATCGAAGGCAAATAAAACAGTATTAAAAACAAATAAAGTAAATGTTTTGTCACCTGAAATATTAAGCACTATATTCAAAAAAGAAGATATTAAAACAATATTAATGATCATGAAATTGATCATGTTATTATGTTTTAATATACCAAACTAATGGAGTGTTTTATACACTTAGGGTAAGTAAAACGTCACACCATAAGCCTTGATGCATTTTAAAGTATAAGTACATGTAAATGTATCTAGTACTGAAAGAGGGATGGAGAGTCCCTATCGTCTTCTTCTGACCCTTTGGGGGAACATGTAATAATATATCGAAAGTTAAATTATAATGATGATTTTCTAAAAATCATCAGTATAATTGTTTTATTATGTACACAAATCATTAATAGTTTTTATATTGACACAGCATTTATACAGGGTGTTCTGAAAAAAGGTGCCCATAAGTCAGGGCGTGATTCCTCACATCAAAATAAGAAAAAAAGGTCTAATTAACATAGGTCCGAAAATGCTTAGTTACCAAGTTATACAGGGTGAAAGATTTCGTCTGAATTTCAGTTCCCCTGCTGCAACGAAGCCCTACGGGTATTTGTTGGCTGTTAATTAAGATGTACAATTTAGCGTACTTTATGTATAATGAACTGAAAAATTGAATAAAACCGTTTCCAGACCTGTAGCTACAGTAATTTTTAAGATATGTGACGAAATACGCGAAACTTGGTCCCGAAAAACAAGTTACATTTAGGTTTGAAGCAGATTTACTATGTTAAATGTACAATAAACACAAAATATTTTTTCACGGTACTTGTAGAAAATTTAATTTCGAAGAGAAAGATGTAAAATAAGTCTATAATAGACAAACGCAAACTTTAAAAAATAATCCTTAATTACATACAAAACGCATGAAAAATAGACAAAATCTGTTAAGCTCTCTACAAATGTAATATTGAAATTAAAACAGCTGTTTTATTAAAACAAATTAATGAGTTACTATTATTTTTTATCAAGTAAATATTTTTAACAATCATACATTATCATACATAAAAAAGTTATCTGAATTATCATTCAACAAAAAAGTTACACTTGTCCTAAAAAACTAACCACGTCACAGTAGATGTTCAAAATGTTTCCCCTCATTCAAAATACAAGCATCCAGCCGTCTTCTCATAGACTGCCGAACTCTTTCGAAGATCCCAGGTGTCTCACGTATCCTTTGAATCCCGTTAACAATCCTTATTCGCAACTTCTATGGTATCCACAGGCGAGTCGTAGACAAGCGTCTTTAAATGTCCCCATAAGAAAAAGTCTAGAGGATTGAGGTCAGGTGACCTTGCAGGCCATGCTACTGGGGCTCCTCGGCCAATCCATCTGTTTGGATATGCTTCATCTAAAAATTCTCTTACTTGTAATGTGTAATGAGCTGGAGCTCCATCCTGCATGAACCACATGTTGTTGCGTGTGTATAGTGGCACATCTTCGAGTAACTCATTCAGATTAGTCGTCAAGAAATGTAAATAATTTTCACCATTGAGCGTATCAGGTAAAAAACTAATAGAAATTTTATCACCCAGAATAGCAGCCCATACGTTTTTAGAAAACTGATATTGGTGACGGTTCTCTGAAATAGCACGTGGATTTTCAATTGCCCACATGTGAGTATTGTGGGTGTTAAGAATAGCCATTCTTGAAAATTTTGCTTCATCAGTAAAGATAATGTAATTTAAAAAATGTGGATTTCTGCACCTTTGGATAAGCCATTGGCATAGCTGAACACGAGGAAAGTAATCTCGAGGCAAAAGAGCCTGGACCCTTTGATAGTGATAAGAATGCAACTGCTGCTCGTGTAAAATCTTCCAGATAATTGAATTACTAACACCGAAATCCAAGGCTAGTTCTCTAGTACTTCTTCCAGGATGATTCTCTATTTCGTCCAACACGCCCTCCTCCAATTCAGCTGTACACGTTGTACGTGGCCGTCCTGATCTACCAACTTTTCCAGATTTAAAGGTTCCCGTCTCGCTTAGCCTTCTATGAATGGAAGAAAACATTTTATGAGTCGGTAACTGTCTATGAGGAAAATGTTCCTGATAGAGTCGTCTAGCCTGACGGCTGTTGCAATGTGCAAGACCGTACATTAAATGCATGTCTGCCATTTCACCATTAGTGTACATAATATTCATATTACCTGCCATGATGAATAAGATATTATTAGCTATCAAAAATTAACTTCAACGGCACTCGCACTAACTTGTATTAAAGTACAGATCAACACACGCACTTAATGAGCAATGGAAAAATAGCTGCTTGTAATGTTTATTTAAATTATTATAAACAATGTTACATTGTTAAAACATATGTTTTAAATAGAAATTATTTTGTTTCTCAAATCAAATATTTTAATAAAACAGCTGTTTTAATTTCAATATTACATTTGTAGAGAGCTTAACAGATTTTGTCTATTTTTCATGCGTTTTGTATGTAATTAAGGATTATTTTTTAAAGTTTGCGTTTGTCTATTATAGACTTATTTTACATCTTTCTCTTCGAAATTAAATTTTCTACAAGTACCGTGGAAAAATATTTTGTGTTTATTGTACATTTAACATAGTAAATCTGCTTCAAACCTAAATGTAACTTGTTTTTCGGGACCAAGTTTCGCGTATTTCGTCACATATCTTAAAAATTACTGTAGCTACAGGTCTGGAAACGGTTTTATTCAATTTTTCAGTTCATTTTACATAAAGTACGCTAAATTGTACATCTTAATTAACAGCCAACAAATACCCGTAGGGCTTCGTTGCAGCAGGGGAACTGAAATTCAGACGAAATCTTTCACCCTGTATAACTTGGTAACTAAGCATTTTCGGACCTATGTTAATTAGACCTTTTTTTCTTATTTTGATGTGAGGAATCACGCCCTGACTTATGGGCACCTTTTTTCAGAACACCCTGTATAACATTATATACGTAATAACATTTTGATTAATCAAATTGTAAACGTAAAATTATAACGATGATTTTCAAAAAATCATCAGTATAATTGTTTTATTATGTACACAAATCATTAGTAGTTTTCATATTGAGACAACAATTTGATCACATTATAAACGTTAAAACATTTACATTTATAAAATAGTATGCCATAAATATTAATATAATAAATAAAAATAAATTTTCTGTCTCTCTCCGATTCTTCGGAGTGCAAGCAATATCGATCAATAAATATTTTGTGTGTACTAGGTAAGATGTCAGATAAGATTGTGTTTCAGCAGATGTATAAATATATTAATGATAATAACATTTTGTTCAAGTATCAGTCTGGATATAGATCATCATATAGTACTCAGACTGCACTGATAATAATTACAGATGATATTAGATTGGCTATAGATAATAGGAAAATTACTATATTAATGTTACTAGATTTTACAAGAGCGTTTGATTGTGTACAGCATCAACTTTTGTTATCTTCAAGCTTGGGTCGGGCGCTTGAATCTATGGAGATTGGCAGCCTTCCATTCAGGGCGATTGAATGCCTCTCCATCATAGCATATCGGGCCCTCTCCCAAAGTTATCATTTTAACAGCTAAAAAGAAGTGCGTGGCTTTGCAGATTCGCTTAAAGCACTCTTCTTTATTTGTAACTTCGGCTAGTCCCAATGTATCTCTCAATGAGTCGGAGAAGTAAGGCTTTGGAGCATTGCGAAAATACCTGCGTTTAAACACCAATTCCACTTGGTGGCATCCTGAGTCGCTTGAACACGGAGAGTCATGTCTGAATGATTGAGAGTAGCAGACTGAATTGTCACTGTTATAGCCTTCTTCTTCTTCTCTTCTCCTCCTATGCCTATATATATATATATATATATATATATATATATATATATATATATATATATATATATATATCGCTTGGCATGTGAGAGGTACCGGGATCGATACCCGGCGCCTCCACCATGTAAGGTTGGTTTTGTTTAGAGTAAGGTTGTGAAATATTATAGTGTAATGAGCAAGGGCTCTTGTGAGAGGATTTAAATAATAGGTTCGATTGCCAATACAACACCCTCAAATGAACCAACACATATTTTATTTGTAATAGCATCTCATTATATTGATTAAAATTTTAAATAACAATGGATATCATCAACCGACATATTGAGCACAACTTTTATACCAATTATGTTTAATATTATTCATTACAATTTATGTTGTGTTGCAATAAATATGTGTTCATGAACTAACGTGAGAAACCTTTCTTTTAAAATATCTAAACATTTACATAAATTTACATGATTAATACAAATGAGTGACTTTTCCAAATTGATAACATTTAAATCAAATGTATGGAATAAGAAAATATGAATTTCATTATTAAACTATTCATTTGATTTCTACACATTATAATCTTTTCTTTTCGTTACTTTAGGTACAGGTACCTTGGAATTGTAAATGAGACGTATTAAAACGATTAATGAACCTTGATATATAATACTACGTTCCTAAAATTAAATACAAGATTTTCTTAAATTACATATTGTTTGCACTTGACACTTATTACGCCTAAAAGATTTTTCTCAGCACACAAGCACTGGCACTCCCGCTCCCGAACGTCGCTTTTAGAATCCAGTCCTCGATATGTCCATGTCTCCCGCGTGCTGCCACGGACACGACCTGCTCCTGCCACTGCTCCACTGCAGCTCTGCCACCAGCTTCTTCGTCTTGTCGCAATCTGCCACCGTCCACACCAACAACATCCGCATCGTCGTCTTTGTTGTCGCCTGCGACGTTGTAGACTTCGTTGTGGATGTTGTCCAGCTGGTGACTAGCCGCCTCCAAAAAATCACGAACACTGTACTGCCCGCTATCTAGCCGTGTGGTCAGTGTTTATTGTCCTATCGAACAACAAGTTTCTCGGACGAGGTGGTCTTACAGCGTTGAGGCCTCTATGTAACGTCACTGAAGCCTCATGTTCTAGCGCTCTCAGTGAATTGTGATGTAATCGTCAAATATTAAAATTACAGGACATCTTAACTGAGTAGTTGGCAGCAGGGTTTTGGCGTAGCAGCTGTACGTGACCCAGGGTCCGCGCTTTCTTGTTCATGCTCTGTAAGAACAAGCACAATGCCGTACTACTTTTTCATCTGCATCTGGATATCTCATTTATATTTGAATTTATTTCCCCTTATAATACTAAGGTATTAGTGGAGAATATGTCTCGTTTCAATTTTGTTTTTTCAGTTATGACATTGATGACATACATTTGAATCTACGAATTTTCAAAAGTATTCAGCCTTTCATCTTCGTCAATGTTTTGGAAGCACTTGTGTTTGCACCTATAATAAAACATAAAAATTAATTGAGCTTAGTAATAAAATGCAGGAACTTATGAAAGACATAGCAATGCAATAACTAAGCCTAGACTACTAAAATATGCTGACCTAATATATTATAGACACGTTACGTACATATATTTAAGTAAAAATGTTCTTTGGTTACTTACTTGCAACTATTCCCAGGTGCTCTTTCAGGAACAGATTTGCCAGAACAGCTTGTATAGGCTGATCCTGATATTCTAGCCTTCTTTATAACTTCACTTTTATAATCATCTTTTTTAATCACTCCCTTTTTCCTCTTCTTCTGTTGAGAAGTTTCTGGTTGATTATTTATATTAACTTCCTCCATAAATAAGCAATGTTTAAGTGTATCAGGTAAAAATATATATTATTTACAACACTAATAGCCTGTTATACAATACAACAAACATAACCTAAATGAACACGGCAGTAGAAGAACAGAACAGTGATGTTGAGTAGCCAGCTGATTGATGCGTCACATCTGTTCCATAGAGAAACAACACAAGTCTGCGTCACATCTGTTCCATAGAGAAACAACACAAGTCCTGGACTTATGTTGTTTCTCAAATGAACTATTTTCCAAAGACACTTGAAATAGGCTTTGGATGTGTAGGACTTATGTTGTTTCTCAATGGAAATGTGTCAATAGCCTTATACTGAAGGAATCAACAATAAAATCATTTTTGCCCAAAATGGACTTTTGTTGTTTCTCAAATGACCCGTTCAATTTTATGATGTTATAAACCAATATAATGTTTGTTATTGTTACACTTACAGTTATTATTAAATTATATACAATAAACAGTTGCCATACATATTGATGTATAAATGTTATAAAATTAAAAACTTACATTTGCCGAGTGAAACCAGCATCCGGCTACTCGGCTTTCTGGCCATGCTCTTCTTAAGGCAATTGTCAATGCCTTTTCGAAGTCGCAAGTTATTACTGAGGGATACCAGTCAGGCAGAACCTCCTTCAAGTAGGTAAATACTCTACTGTAGAGAAGTTCCGTCTTCCTGCCCAGCAGCACACTTGCCACTGGAAAAGCCTATTAGAAATCAATTCGCATATTATATCTATAAATTATATGATATATTAAGTTTCGATAAAATCAATTGTATAGTTGTTATTTTTTAGAACAATAATGATTTCAGTATTAAGAATGTAGTGTAACTTGCAGTTGTATGGCTATTGTGCCAAGATCTTTTAAAACACGTATACACATATAAAATAAAATATCCTGTACGAGTCACTTCCTCTGAGATTGTAGATGTACTACTAATTTTTTACTTCTAATTAGTTTTATTGTAATGTCATTGCAAAAATTGTTAACCCACCACGTAAGTATATAAACAATAGACACATACCACCTTGTGACCAATTAAATTTTAACATTTATTATGTATATAATTTTTAAAATGTAATATAATGACGTAATAATAATTGAATACATTACTTTCGCACATTATAGGTTTAAGGAATAAAAATATGTTTTCAAATATACAAATCAATGACAGACAAAATTGGCAATAGGCCATATTCACAAATAAATATAAGTGTTTTATTTTATATTTCAACGCTTGTACCAATCCGTGGGATGTAGTTTGACTTGCCGTTTTATGATTGGAGTACGCGGGCCCATTAATTTTGATGTGCGATTCTGATGAAACATCATTATTATTGCAGGAAATAGACAAAATGAATCGGTGACATGTAAAAGGGTAACATTCCATTTAGTCTATTTTCGGGTATGTCAATTAAATTGAATAAAATTTTTTCTGTTTACTTTAGGAAAACATGTTTAAATAGAAAGATGTAGATATTGAACTCATATTTAACTGTTCATATATTAATATCTGATTTTGAAGATCGTCACCTAGTTATTATGTATTTTATGGTTGGAATGTTATTCTTTTAGACATCAATGAAATAAAAAAAAATTTCAATTTAAAAAAACATTGTTTTACTTACAATAAACTTTATGTTGTGTACTAAAACATCAAGTATATTACATTTAAATCTATTTCAAAAATACTTTTGTTTGACCTATTTTTTAAATGCTTGAAAAGTTTATTTTTTTATATAGTTAAGTTTTCCTATTCATCTTAGTCACTTTCACTGTGGTTTTCCTCCACATTCCCCTCCAAAGGTATGGACTGGTCCCAAGCCAAGATCTGCTGATTGAATGTGAGATGGTCTTCCGGAACATAGCGAACTATTATTTGAACATGCAATACTTTTTTGGCCTTTACTGGTAACATACCTTGGTATGTTTGTGCGGTTGGAAGGTTTATTGATCCTGGTTTTTTTAGCTGGAAGGTGCCTGATGCTATTGAATCAATGAAAGGGCGAGCTATAACGTATCCAGCTGTACTCAAAGTGGTTGTACTTACTGATGGAGAAGTCTTCAAGTTTGTCAATACTTTTTATGGTATTCTTGAAAACTGTAGGCCACCAGTTTTTGAACTCGATAAAGTCATTGTATTGTAAACTTTTCACGACAAACTTCGGAATTTTCACTTTGGCACTTTCAATGATTTCATTGTACTGTATTGGTGTATACACTCTGTCAAACTTACGGATAGCACGTTTAACTGTAGCAAAGTCACGGTCGCAAGGTAGGAAGCTGTGACCACGAACCGGGAAATAGTGATGAATTGCTAAAAGGCGGGCAGTCATAGTTAGTGTCATTAACATTCTTACAAGTGTGTGGTTTCGGTTCTGCCCACCACAAGCATCACTAAACACATAAAGTTACTTTACTTCTGGGGGCACTTTAGTGTTAATGTAATCAAGAATCATACTGCACACTTCATTTGGACCTGTTTTACCGGAACCCTCATGGTATGTGTAAAAGACAGCTTCATTGGTTGTTACGTTGTGCACAGAAAATACATACAACCATAGTTTTCTCAAGTAAAACATTTCTTGTACTGAGAAAGCAGGCAATGGAACATTTTGCATGAAATCAAAAGAAAAAGCTATTGCATCTTCTTTATTTTCACATACTGCTGAAATGCTCTGCATTTTTTTTAGAACTTGTTGGCCCGTCTCTTGTAAACTAGCATTTCTGTTGCCGCTGCCAACTTAGCGTTATCATTCAAGGAAGATCTCATTTTTGTGTTAAAGTTCTCACACTGTGAACACACATCAATTTGAGGTCGTCCAAACCTATAACCGTAATCCTGTTTGTATATGTTTAGAAAATACTCATACTTTACTTCATTTGTCAAATTAGGATATTTTTCAAGAAACATATCATGGAGTTTTTTTTACGGTTAGAGTTGCATCAAGATAGGAAACCGTCTTAGACGAGTAATGTGAAATTTTCTTTGGATACGATTCGATATGATGTTTTACTTTCATTAGAATGTCATCTGATTTTCTAGGTTGATTACCATGAAATCCTCTTTTGTCGTTGGGCAATTCACCCTTATTAAGTAGATTAGTTAAACGTTGAAGTACCTTGTTGCTAATGCTGTGCAAACTCATGAAAGCTTTTCTGCATACTTCAACTTTGGTATTTCCTTTCATTACAAAATAACTAAAGGAAGACAAAATTTGCTTTGAAGAATGATTTTTTGGTCTATGTCGTTGAACATCATGTCGGTTAATTAAACCCATTAAGAAAGTGTCAGTTTCATTTTTTGGTTTCCCACTATACACCAACTTTAGTATGTTGGACTTGTGTTCAACTGAAAAATCATCAGTACACAGTTTGCGACATTTACAATCAGGTCCTGTCTTCTTCTGTTCTATCAGTTTACCTGTAGAAGTGACAAACTCTTGTCCTTCCCTTCTCGCCCTTTTCTCTGCATTACGTATATTTCCACTCCCTCTTCTTTTCAATGAACTATCTTCAGTCCCAGAGTGAGTCAGCCATATCACCAAGTTCACTTATCAAAATTAAAACAAATAATGATAAAAACAACACTAGAACTAACCAACGACTTAGCATTAACCTTACTTTGCTGGTAAACTCACAAGCTCCAATGAGGCAAAATAAAATAGGTGATCTGCAATTCAGCTACTAACAGCTGATACAATTATTTAAACAAAGACCTACAACAAAATGAAATGCAATGCTAATGAATAAGTTATACAATGCAAAACACACCTACATTGGAATGTTATCCTTTTACATGTCAATAATGGAACTGCTTCTCATGTGAGATTTAAAAAGATAACATTCCAGGAATTTTATCCTTTTAAATATCAGTTGAAAAAAGATGATTCCATAGCAACCTTTATTGTGGAGGAATATTATTGTTCTTCTTCTCACTTGATAGACCTTTGTTAGACCAAAACAATGGCTATCTCAGTTTAATTTCAGCAAAAATGGAATGTTATCCTTTTACATTTCACCGATTCAAATATAGAAAATATGGTAACTTACATGGTCGAAATAAACAGCACTTAGAGTTAGGAGCTGGCTGCTTTGAGGCGTGCTGGGCACTACCTTGGATGTGCCGTCCAAGTGTATGTGGATGCCATCGGTCGAGAGCCTTGCGGACAGATTCTCGAAGATGAAGATTACGGCATCATCGCCGTTGTCGTCGACAACTGTTGCCTTGTAGTAATCTTCACCCCGATGATTCTGCCCGTACGTAGGGTTCTGCGCCAGCGTATGTTTTCTATATTTTCTGTTGTTACCTTAAATGTTGGCATGAAATTATGCCCAACTACAATTATTGTCCTAAATAAAGTCCTAAGGAAAATGTGATTACAATTTAGGACATTTTTAAGAAATATATATATAATCCGTTCATGTATATATATATATATATATATATATATATATATATATATATATATATATAAACAAATCATATAACAAACAAATCAAATTAAAAAGTGGTGATAGACTTGAGGAGGACGCGGTGGAGGTTGCGAATAGGTTTAACAGATTCTTCGGATCTGTGGCTTGTGAGCAAGGCCCTTGCCCATCACCCCCACAAGGCATCCCAAGACGTAGGCAGTGTCCAGTAGCCTTCCTGGCACTGGCACCTGTCGTTGAGGAAGAGCTTGAAAAAATAATTCAGCAGCTCCCAGCGAAAAAACAAATGATTTAAATTCAATGGCAACGTGGCTCATAATAAAATGTTCAAAGCATATTGTGAGACCATTAACTCAATTAGTAAATTTCTTTTTTGAACAAGGAGTTTTTCCCTCACTCCTCAAAACCGCTAAAGTAACCCATATTTTCAAGAAGGACGATCCCCAATTCCCACAAAATTACCGGTCTGTCTCAATTTTGCCAGTTATAAGCAAAATATTCAAAAAGCTTTTCTTGACACGAATGCTTCAATTTTTGAATAAACACAACCAGCTATCGGAAGTCCAGTTTGGCTTCAGGAAGGGCAAGTCGACAATAGACGCAGTTGTAAATCTTGTCGACATGGTTGTAGAGGAACTAGAACGTCGGGATCACATATTGAGTGACTTATCGAAAGCATTCGACTGTGTTGACCATGTTACAATGCTTGACAAACTTGAATCTCATGGCATCCGAGGCGTGCCTCTCCAGTGGCTCAGATCATTTCTAAGCCACAGAACTCAAATTGTCCAGATCTCAAATAAATTATCTGAACCAATTCACCTGAGTTATGGTGTCCCACAGGGCTCAATTCTCAGTCCAATTCTCTTCCTGATCTATGTCAATGATGTAGGTTCATCACTTCTGCACGGAAGACTAGTGCAGTATGCTGATGACACGACTCTCTGTTTCACTAGCAAATCAAAATTGACTCTGGAACAGCATAGTTTTGTTGAAATCAACAACTGTGTCCAAAATTTAACAGCCTCAATCTTAAAACAAATTCTGCAAAATCCAATTTTATAAATGTTGCTTTACGACCAGTAGATAGTCATGATGAGCCAGCTGTTATGTTGACTGACACTATGCTGGAAGAAGTATATAATACCTAGATCGAGGGTTGACTTGGAATGATCACATCGACCACGTTTGCTCAAAATTGGCCTCAGGCATTTATGTTTTGAGGTCTCTAGCCAAATACTGCCCGACTCAAGTTCTGATGATGGCGTATTATGGCTTGATTTACCCCCACCTCACTTACGGGCTGGTGTTGTGGGGAGCTTGTGCAAACAATCAATTCCTGAGAGTGTTCAAGCTGCAAAAACAAGCGATCCGCATTATCGCTAAGTTAAAATTTAGAGAGACGTGCAAGGAAGCCTTCAAAAATTTGCAACTGTTGACGCTGCCCAGTCTCTACGTCTTGGAAACAACTCTGTTTTGTACGTCTAAATGTACCATGACGAATGGCCGAGACATACATGCGTATGAGACTAGAGGCAGAGATAACTACCGAACTGGTAGACACAGAACAGTGGTTTATGAACGCTTGCTTCACAGGCAGGTGTTCATTTCATCAACAAATTACCAAATTCAATAAAAAACGCTCCAACGCCCAAGGTGTTAAAAACTCGTTTGAAACACTTTTTAGTGTCACAAGCATTTTATAATGTACACGAGTTTTTAGCATATGATTGGGAGACCACCAATTAAAAAGACTGACTGAATCCGTCGCTGGAAGTGGGAATCATTGGCGAATGAATGGATGTACGTAAATTTGTAAATTGTATGTCTGAATGAGATCTATTGTGGGGTGTATGACAAAATTCTAGCAAGTAAAAAGTTGACTTTTGCCATGCATTATAGAATGTTCCGGCAATAAAAATCTGATTTGATTTGATAGTATAATGTGACACTGCCTACTTGCTGATGGACTACTTCAATTGCACTGTACACTGAAGTGATTAAATCAACACACAAACCTTCTATATCATTGTTTCAGGATCATGGGTCGTCGATTTACAACAAAGAATACATTTCATCCAAGATTGGATAGACAATGGGATCCCTCCATGCTTTTGGATCTCAGGGTTCTACTTTCCTCAAGCTTTCCTGACTGGGTGTCTCCAGAACTACGCCAGGAAATATGTAGTTGCGATTGATTCAATCAACTACGGCTTTGAAGTAATCTTTAACTGTGAAACCATAATTAGTTTTATAGCATTGTCTTCAGTAGGTTTTGATCATTGTATGATTCTCATAGCGCATTGTATGATTCACGAAGATATGCAAAAACTGTAGGAGCTCATTCTACATGTAAAATGTAAACTTTCCCTCTTGGAGCCACATTAACCCTCCGTTGGTCGCGCACTACAGTAGACTCCCGTAAGTTCGGCCACCTCGGGACCGGACCCTAGGCCGAACTTAAAAGCGGCCGAACTAACCGATGCCTATTTAAAAAATGCCCATTTATTGTTTGCAAGGGTAATTTTTCAATAAAAGTTATGAAATAACCGTAAAATTAACCTTTCCAAACATTACCAACACAGAATTAACTACTAAACTAATTTTAAATTTGTACTTACCAATAAAACACGGTAATACTGCATATGTTGGGAATCAATGCGTGTAGGAATCAAACACTTGCACATAGAATACAACACAGAGTAACGCTTTATTTACAAAACCACAGACCTAATGAAATAAAATAAAATAATACAGTACTGCACTGTACATTGGTGGTTTAGCTTCTTAACACTTAAAATAATCTGTCACTTTTTTCTGAATTTTTGTTTCTAATGATTTTTTATGTGCAAACTCACGCCACTTCTTAATAAAAATTACATCGACTGCAGTTGCTTCTTTTTGCTGTTCGATGTAAGTAGCTGCCAGTTGCAAAGCTGCTTTTCCTTCAGCGTGGCTCATTTTATTTTCTTCGTCTTCCTCTTCAATCTCAGCACCATCTGCGTCGTTATTCATCTCGTTGTCCTGGCGAATGACACACTCGACGATTTCGTCATCATTCAGAACCTCGTTGTCTAGCTCCTTTTCCATGTTGATCCACTCCAAAACATCTTCTTCAACAATGGGACCACAGTTCGGTAGTTGCTGAAGGTCGTGCAATAGAGCTGCATTGTCATCAGGTTCGCCATCAAGAATGTTGTTTGGCTCATCTGCTGTTGTGTTGTTTTGATCTACGCTATCTTCTATATTTGGCCAAAGTTTTTTCCAAGACTTTACAAACGTGGATGGTGGTATTTCGTCGTATGCCTTGGCCGACATGTACACAACATCCTTCATGTTAACTGACTTCAACACTTTGGTAAGGTCTAAGCTGTCATCAGTCTCCAGTTTGGAAAGAACTTCCGAAAGTAGCTTACGACGATACTTCCTCTTGAAGCACTCAATGACCCCCTGGTCCATCGGCTGTTGAAGACTGGTTACATTGGGTGGTAGGAACAGCAGTTTAATTTCTTTTTCATCGTCACACTGAAGATGTTCATCATGAGTAGGCGCGTTGTCAAGAAGTAGAAGTGCTTTGGCGGGGAGTTTCGATTTTGCCAAATGTTTTTTCACTTTGGGAACAAATTCGCATACAAACCATTCTCTGAACAAGTACGTGTCCATCCACGCTGATTTCTGTGACCGATAATACACTGGGAGAGCGTCCATGTTTATGTTCTTAAACGCTCTCGGTTTTGCTGCTTTGCCAATGACAAATAGGGGTAACTTGTGAGTCCCCGAAGCATTTGAACACAAGGCGACTGTTATCCTGTCTTTGCTGGTTTTAAACCCTGGAGCAGACGTTTCTTGCGGGGTGGCAAATGTTTTTCTAGGCAGAAGTTTAAAATTTAACCCAGTTTCGTCAATGTTGTATATTTGCTCTGGGCAAAAGTTTTCATCATCGATAATTTTTAAAAATCTTGCAGAAAAGTCGGTGGCCGCTGTTGGGTTTGCTGATAACTTCTCACCACAAACTCCAATAAAATGTACGCCGTGTCTCTTTTTCCAACGAGAGAGCCATCCATCACTAGCCACGAACGCCTCTTCTGGTTGAAGCTTTGAGTGTAAGATCATGGCCTTTTCTTTTAATATTGGTCCACTTAATGGCGTTCCTCGTCTTCGTTCTTGAACGAACCACAACCATAGAGCATCTTCCACCAATTCGTGTTTGGCCTTCCTTAGTGTGCAACGCTTTTCTAGAACTTTTTCGGTATCAATTTGTGTACAAAAGCCTTCAATACTTTTTCTGTTGCGTCGCCAGTCGTTGACTGTACTTTTGCCCACGTTTAAATCCTTGCAAATACTTTGCACGGATTCTCCTTTGTCTAATCTCTCCAGAGCTTGTAGTCTCTGTTCCATTGACTTGTACTTACGTTTACGCATTTCACTCATTTTAAAAACAGATTAAAACACGATGCAAAACAGTTTTTGTTCAAACACACACGCACACACACAAAAACTATGAAAACAACAGTACTGTACATACACAAAAGAAATCACAGAAACCCACGAGTAAATAAACAACAGTACAAAACGCAAACTAAAAGAAAATAACTGACTTTGTAGGTCTACTGTAAAAATGACGAGCACCACCCAGTATGAATGTTCGAGACGAACTGATGAGCTGTTTGACAGAGCAGTAAACTAACCAAAGAATACAACGGCACTGTTAGTAGAGACGTGCTGCCCGCTTTCTGGCTGGCGCCAAGTGCGTGTGACTCATGCTCAGCCGACCGGCCGGACTAAGCGGCGGCCGAACTAACCGAGGCCGAACTTACGGGAGTCTACTGTACTCCGTAACGCGGTTGGTCGCGGGTGAGCGCTGCGCTCACCAGCTGTATTTTCAGTTTAAATTTGGTAATATTTCGTTTTAATTATTTTTTGTTGTTTTTTCTTTTCTTTTGTACTTTATTTCGTATAACAGGTACATGTATTTTAATAATATGATACAATTTATTGCATCTAAACTACAATATTTGATTACAGTAAAGCCTAGTAGTAACACCAATATTAATTACCCTTTTGTGTATTCATGTTTTCATAAAAACAAGTGGTAAACAAGTCGTTGTTATAGTACCAGTTGTATATTCAATATACAATAATGCATAGATATGTATGATCTAAAAAGCTGTGGCAAGAAAAAAAATCGACGTGGTTGTTGCCAAATGTCAGTCTATTTAAATTGACAGCTAATGTTATTGACGTTCTGAGGGGTAGGCTTCTTAGTGTTCTGGAAAATTACAATTTGTTTGTAAAATAATTGAAACAGAGAGTAAAGGTCAATCACAGTTCGAGCTAAATCCGGCCAGGTATGTTACTTGGATCACATAAGCAAAGTATACAGAAACTAGTTGAAAATGATCAGACGAGACAATCATCCATGCAGACAAGGCGCCAAGTTGTATATTGTACTCTATTAACTTTCTTAGTAGTATCATATAGTGTTGAATGGCAAGTTATTATATCTTTCGTTGTAAAAAGTGGGCAATCTAACTGTTGATAGTTCTTACTCTCCTCTGTATCATCTTAGTTAATTAAAGGTAAGGTTTATTTCTTCAATAACCTCACAATACTATAAAGAAAGGGTGCCTTTCTATCTCCAATACCTAAAGTTTATACATAAAGTCTTAAGGAGTGAATATTTATATAAGCTGGATGATGCATCCATTATTTGCTATAATTGTTTTGTAAATATAACAACCTTTGAGTACCAAAACAATCCTAACCTACATAGTAGTCTACCTTTTGTAGGAGATGAAAATCCACACAAAAATCAAGACAATACTTGAATCACCACAATGTGATTAATCAGTCATAATATTCTTATTTGGTATTATGTAAATCTTTGGGGAAACATTATAAGTATTCAATGGTATGAAATGACAAGGGTGAAATTTCACACAATGACACGATGAGATGACTAAACCTTTGATTATATCAATCATAATTTTAATATATTCTACTCCTTCTGAAGAAAACTATAGATGATGGTCAACACATCATGAACCCTTTGACATGGTACATATTGTACCTGATAACTCCTACGGCGGCATTTTTTGTATAAATCTGGTACGATAACTGGTTCTAGTTTAGCCTACATTATCTATAACTAAGAATAAGACTATCTCAAATCACTTTTATCAATTTCTCAAGTAGGCTAGTGTGTTTTTATTTGTAGGAAGAATTTTTTAGGTGGTCATGATACATAATTGCACAATAAGTGATGATATATTTTAAATTCTAGGTTATATCTCAATAATTTGATCAATCTACAGGACCGAGGGGAATCAGGGTTTCTGCATGGGGTAGATATTTATTTTTTATTTGGGCCTATTTGTTAATTTATATTTTGTTTCTTGTGTAGTCCAGTTAGCCCCCGGGTATACCACTTATCTAACATCAGATAACATGATCTGAGCTCGAATGTAGGCTACTATTTCAAGGACATTTTCTTTTTTTGCCATAAGTGCGGGTGGTGTCGAAGGTGTCACCAGCCCGCATTAAAGGCTATTTAAAATTTTTTTTTTTAAGTTGAAATGTTGACGAATAGTGTGAAGTAGCTAAATTAACCCATTTACCCAATAGGTTAACTTAGATATTTAGAACAAATGCAATGTCTTAGTTAATTTTGTCATATACTCATGATGTTTTAAGCGGCTTCAGTATAATAAGTGGCCACCAACACAATCGGATTGTTTTTCGATCTTAAATATTGATATTATCGAATACAACATTTGACCTATTAATAGATATTCATAAGTAATCATTGCCAGCTTTCTTTCTTTAGACTAGTGACATCATTACCAAATGTTGCTAGTGATGTCAATACCAGCTGTTGTTATTTTTACTTGGCAGGAGAAGGTCAGTGATGACAGGCACAATGGCGATGAATATGCAGATATTGGCTCAAAATACATTTATGAACACTGATAAATGTTTTTAATGGTTACAAGATGATAACGTTGCTCCTTTAAATCCGAATTATCCAGTTTGTATTGACGAGATGAAAACTTGAATTAAAGTTGAAAATAGAAGAAAAGTAAGAACAAGCATGACGCATCTAAAAACAATCTTTAGAAGACTTTTTGTTAATATTCTAAATTTGGGGTTATGAATATAATGAAAAATTGTGTAGCTACTATTTTAGTTTAAATCAAATAAACTATGACTATTAATTAATGTACTTTTGATGGCGTCAGTACCTGAAAATACCATTTTAGATTTGCTACAGTAATCATAAGTACTATGTTGCTTAAACATTGTTTAAATATATTTATTTTATACAATCAGAAACAAATACATTTATTTTACATATTAAAGTATAGCTTCGCCATAATATGTTTTTAAAAAGCATATAAAACTTAATTCAGTTTGCTTAGAATTAATTCTAAGTAAATTTGTGTTTGAAATAAATTTAAAATTAAAATCATGTATTTCGTTACTGACTAATTCTTTGTTTCACAAGCAGCCACGTTTATCCTTGAAAATTCGTCAGATAATTAAATGTTATTGTTTTGTTGTAATTATGTGAATGATATATTATATTTTAATTTGTAAGTTATATTAATATTTTATACGTTAACTTCTAAGATTGAAAACAAGCAAAACCATATTGTTCTATGAAATATCTATACATTATTTTGTCCGACATTTTGTTTTTAGTCTTTTGACAGTTTGCTTTCAGTCTTTTGGGTAGTCATAAATATCGATGATTCGAATCATTGATAATCATAATTCAATTGTGTTGGTGACCGCTTATTTTACTGCAGCCTAGTTTTTTCATATACTCATGATTTTTACACAAAAATACGTATAAAGAATTGCATAATGCATTCCTAGTAATTATTTTACTGTCAAATTATTTTACATGCATACTAACATATTTGGAGGGGTTGGGACCATAGTGGTTTAAGTAAAAAATTGAAGCTTTTCACGATGAAGAAGTTTGCGTTTACTGCAGTGTAAAATTCTGTGGGTATATTTTTTAAATTTTGTAGTATGAAACTCATACAATTATTACTAAATTTATTTTTTGTATTCATCACTTGTTATTTACTTTGGCTATGTTTAAAAATACAGATATATATTTAAAATATGACTTACGCCACTATGGCTTTTAATATTTTTGTAGTTTAGTTGTTTGACAAAAACAAATCTGATGTAAATATAGTATATTTTATTTACATTGTTAGACAAATAGTTAAATACAAATACAAATTGGTATGGATAACTGTCTGAAGTCATTTTAATGGTTTTTTTAGTTGTGTAATACAGTACACTATCAACATGGTTTCAGAATCTTTATACACTATCCGCTTCATCTTGATGGTCGTCTTCCTCATTATTAGGATTAGGCAATGGTCCAATGTCTTCCACCTCTTGTGAGGACTTGATGTTTCTAAAAAAGAGGTGATGGATAGGTGGGATGTACCTCAACAGGTACAGCATGTCCCTTTTCTTCTAATGATTTGTTATTCGAGGACCATTGTACAACTTGTTTTGCACAATACTTTTCAAGTGAGCTGGGCGTCCAGCTTTTTGACTCTTCAAATTTAATTCATAAAAGGGCTCATCTTCCATTAGAGAATATTTGTAAAATATTGTCATTGGTTGGATTTTCCTATACTGTAACCACTACATCTTCATCCAATTTACATTGTCACCCTCAATATTTTTTTTTCGTCTTGCAATATTTTTGACAAGAGCCTTACTGCTTTTAAAGTCATTCTCTTGCATTTTAACAAGCATAAACTTGTTTTTTTTTTTCTTGCTGTCTGTATTGCCAAAGTCAGCATCATTCGGCAGGTAAGAATGGCCTGACACCATGAACATTTGATCTATTATGTCAACTTGGGTCTCCTCTGTAATTTTCAACAATGTTAAGGCAACTGTTATATTCTTATTTTATCCTGTGCAGTTGTCACTGTACAGCGTAACATGTTTTCTTTGGTTAAGTCTAATGTGCTTATCAAGGCAAGAAGCTATCTCTTGGGAACCTCGGGAAGCGATTGTCTCATCCCACACATACATGTATGCTTGGTTAGAGGCTACTTCATTTATTCCCAAGTTGAAACAATACATATTTCTTCTATAGTATGCCTCAGATAAAGTAAGTATGGGAAACGGGAGGGCTTTTTGTAAATCAAATGTAGCTGTTAAGATCTCAACATTGTTTTTTGATTTTTCTCTATCATCTCTGAGACTTTGACGTGCAATTTCTGCATCTTGTAAGTGTTTAGAGTGTTCATTTTGTAATCTAATTTTCTCATCTTCGACTGTTTCTATTGAGATCCTCTGTTTAAACCCATCACAAATTCTGCAAGTATCTTTTCTTGTGGCATGAAAGTGCAAATTAAACTCCGTATTAAATACTAATCTGTAATAATGCTCTTTTTCAGGCTTAGTTTGGTTTGTTGTACACCATTTCACGTAAGCTGCATACATCTTACTAACATTGAGTTCTGGATTTAGATAATATCTGTTAGGGTTGTCTCGTCTTCTATAATGACTTTGAAATTTTGGGAAAGTATTCATGTGAATCATGATTAACTGTTTTTGGGCATTGGAAATTTTTGTACTAGGTTCATGTTTGTCTCTCAAATCTCCACCTGGAGAGAGACCTAATTTCACTTTTTTGAGTGCTCTAGCAAGTCTTCCCTCACTAATTTGAAAAGTACCTAAAAAGAACTTCTTACACACTTTAACAGTGAGATCTTTTTTCTGCAAATGATACAAATTGGTAGTTCCTTTTCCTTCTCTTGAACCGCCCCTAGGACGTCTACTCTTGACAGCAACTTGATGAACTATACAGCCACAAATGTATGCATTTTGCTTCCCAAAGTCTGCAATTTCATAGAAAATATCAAATATATTCTTTCGCTCTTCTTCTGTCATCAACTTTGTGCACTCTTTTTTACATTTGCAATCAGTATGTCTAAACATCTTACCTTGAACAATTTTCCCTTTTACATTAATGTAACACTTCCCTGAGTTACGGTTTCCTTTGGCAAGAGCTCTGTGTGATTCGTTCCGTTTCCTTTTTCTTTTTTTTGGACGCTGATGTGGTCCGTATTCTAGTACTGGTTCCTCTTCACCAATATTTTCAATCTCCTCTTCCCCATTCGAACTGCTCCCTGCAACAAGGTAATTCTTAGCACCCATACAATAAAATTATGTATGTGTTGTATTCCTGAAAACATTGTATGTAGATTGAAAAATAGATAGGCTAATCGTATGATGATTAAGTAGGCCTACATTAAGTTTTGAGTTAATTTGAGTTTGATTGCTGCTTTGAAATGCAAATATTGAAAACGTTCAGGTGGACATCAGTAGTAGATGCAAGTGCTAGGCTAATGCATAAACAAAAATGAACCTGGTTATAGGCTAAAGCCTTCAAATACTGACTACCTTATTAGAGGTTTTTGTGAAACACTCTTGTGTTGATAAATCTCCTGGAGCTAAGTAGCATGTTAACTAGTTAGATATAGTTGACTAGTAAATATGTGAAATAAGCTTAACCCTTTTTAAAGTAATAGTATTTATATTATATCTAACATAACTTTAAAGTTTGCAATTGAGTAAACATTGTGTATTAAAGTGTTGTTGTGTACTTACCTGCATTGTTAATTTCCTCTTCTGGTGGAATATAATCAGAATCTGAATCACTGTTGTCACTATTCAGTATGTACTCAATGTCTTCTTCAGATATTACAGCCATCATCAAAAGTAAGACAACACAACCATTACATTAGACAACAAGAAATGTATCACCTGTTTAGATGCATAGTGGCACAAGTCAAACTTACACCACCCCCAAAGGGGTGCCCATCCCCCCCAAAGGCTATGGCGCATTCCCCCCCAAAAGATTTACCATTCATGGGGGTGTATAAATTATACAGTATAATTATTGTCAAATTTTTTTAATAAAATGTATAAACAACACATATGCCATACAAAATAATAAATCAATGTACAGTACTATAATTAAAAGTCAAAATGGCTAGAAGTGTTTCAAAAAAGTAACTAACTTGATGAACTTAACCCTTGATTACCCTTGATGGCCTTTGTAAAGCAGCAGTTTTTTCCTGTTCTCACTTGAAATGCCAAATTTGTCTATGATCTCACTGTTTGGAATTGATTGTAAAATATCCTTTTCGGATGCCAAAACCAACATATCAGACAACCAGGTATCACCCATACTGCTTCTCAATCTATTTTTAACGATTTTAAGTTTGCTCATTGCTCTTTCAGCTGAGCAACTTGTTGCTTGCAGGGCGAGAATTATCTGATACAATGATGTCAAATATGGAAACCCAGATATGTTCAATAAACAGCGATAGGGTCTTATAAAGCCCTTCTTGATCCATTGATCAAGATATCGTTGCTTTGCAATTGTACTTGTACAATCCAATGTTTCATCAGAAGAATCTTGGGTTTCAACTTCAACTTCTTCATTGGTTAGTCTTGCATTTTTGTATTTATCATCTTTTGAAGAAAGGACATCTGACAGGTCAATATTTTGATAGCTGCCTTTGTATAACTGGCTGAAAACATCAAACTCCTCACAAAGTTTCTCGGTATCCAATCCATAGTAACCACACAGGTCACTGACAATGTCTGGGTTTAGGGTGTCGTCCCCAGTGTTTAGAAGCTTTTCGTGAGAAAAATGAGTCATTTGCTGCACAAAATTTAATGACCTTTCAGGAAAACGATCATGTAGTTGTGTGATCACGGAATCAAGCACTTTAAAGAAGACTTCTGTCCTCAGTTTTGCCATAGGATCTAATATTATTTCATCAATGGCAAGTTCGTCCATGAATCTTTTTCTCTTTCGGATTCGTTTGTTTGAAGTTTTCTGGAGATTGTGTTCTTGAGCAAAATGACTAATACTGCCCACCATTTTGTCCCATCCCTCGTCGGTTCTCATAGATTGGAGTTTAAAAATAGTTTCAGACACCACTGTCGGAATCATTCCATAGTCAATAATTTTAGACTGTAAACAAACAGTCACTGGTGACAGAATTTTGAATAGTTCGGCAGCAATGATCATAACTGCAGCAGATTCATAATCAGATAGTGCTTTCAGAAGTCCTTTTGCTGATGTTCTTGAGTCCGTTTCAGATTGAGTGTTATCAGATATGTCTTCCAGGGTTTCTCTTAGGACATCATAGCAAGTTATAACGGTTTTTACGGCATCAATTTTGCTTGACCACCTTGTCGTATTGACTCTTTTCAAACGCTTTTTTCTAGCCTGACATGGACCTTTTTCTAACTTCTCTACGAAAATATGATGTCTTTTATGTCCAGACATGAAATTGTACAGTTCTTGCAGAGTTGAGAACATGTCCCTTATTTGTGGGCACAATTCCATTGATTTTTCGACAACTAAGGCAAATCTATGCGAACAACACCAAATGTAGAATGCTTTAGGGCATTCCTTGAGGACAAATGATTTGACCCCACTAAATGGACCACGCATGTTTCCCGCACCATCCATGCTCTGCCCAATCATACCATTCTTATCAAATCCAATTTCCTGGAGAGTTTTTAATAGCTCAATTGATAAGTTTTTGCCAGTTGTGTCTCCACTAGTAAAAACGTTAACAAGCCGCTCTTCTGGCTTCACATTCTCTTTGATTTCTCCGAATGTATCTCTGTGATCGACATATCGAATTAGCACTGTTGTGCATTCCTTCTTGCTAACATCTTGTGTGGAGTCAAGAATTATAGAATACGTATTAGTTTCATTAACATGATCCACAATTCTTGAAACAACAATTCTATTCATGAGATTTATTAAATCATAAATGTTTCTGTAACTCAGAAAATTAGAACCAAGTTTAGTTTTATTTTCTTTTGACTTATCAAGCTTCTCCAAATAAACTCTTGCGTCTGGGTTATACTTAGCAAGCATTCGAAATAAATTTACTAGTTTTCCGTTTAGAGACTCTTTATTTCGAAAAGCCAACATCTCCTCGGTCAGATACCGACAGCAGTCTATAACGACCAATAGAACCTCACGGTGATGACTGACTAATTTATCATTTAGCTCAGTCAAATCAGTATCAACTCTTTTTTTGGATACCCATTGCAATCTACCAATTTGAGAAGAAATATGGAGTTTTGATTTTTCATGAAGTTCAATATCTCGATCTCCTCTATGATCCGTCCAACCCCTATAACCTGTGGTACCCCAAATTGTTCTTTCTGATGGCAAAGCAAATATCAAACAATGCAAACAAAATACAGCATCAGAATGTCTACTGTAAACAAGCCACTTCCTATCTTTGGTTGTTCCATTAGGTAAAAGACTTTTTTTAACTTTTGGGTTGAATTTTCTACCGGATGAGGAAGGAAAATCTATTATACTTAGGTCTTGTGATTCCAGCTTTAGTGCTTCGTTAATTAGTTCAGCAGAGAGTCTTTTGTTTGCATAAAATGCTGGATCTATAGGATCGATTGTAGAGAATTGAAGTTCGGTCAAAGTAATAGGTTCAGGTATCTTCTCTGTGGGTATGTTGTCCTCTATATTTTCTAAAACTTCGTCTTCTTCTTCTGGTGTTGACATTGGCAGGCTAGTTTCCATGGAGGACGTTGGAAGTTCAATTTCTTTATCATGAACAAGTACTAGAGGCGTATATTTAGATCCATCTCCTCTTTGGTGACACTGCAGCTCAAGTTCTTCGTCTTTGCGGTCTTGGACAGCTGATGTTCCAGAATGTGGATTGTCTTCTAGCCCAGGCATCACCAATCTAAATATAGACAAATGCCTTCACTGTAAACTTTTATATCAATAATCTGCTAGTCAAAATTTAGTAAAATCTATAAACCCTTTTTCAAGTACAGATTAATTAGAACTGTTTTTGAGTTTATTATCAATAATATGCCACATTCTGCTACACTGAACAGGAGATAAACGAACACACATAAAGCCATATATTTTTAGAGAAACCTCATTTGTCTCAGGGCACCTCAAAATGGTAATATCATACTAAAGTGGTAAAATATATTATGACAAAATGTTTTTTTAAAGATAGCAACTCCTTTCTAAATACAAAGAGTGTTAATAGGTTTGAAGGGACAAAGCAAAAGCTGTAAGCTGTAACAATAACAAGTAAAACGATCTTGATATTTTAATTACAAAAACTCTATGGACCAACAGGCTTATACATTATTAAACTAAATTGTATTTGAATTTTTATTTCATTAGATGCTTTTGCTTGTAACGTATTGGACCAATACTACTTTAATATTTGGCTGATAGTATGTTTGTAAATGTAAAATGCTAATATTTACATATATTTAGCTTTTCACCATTTTAGGCAGGCTTCATCTCTTCAATACAGTATAATATTTACTTGCATTTTGAAGTTTTTTTATCATTTGTTAGTCTTATTTTATAAGCTTTGTCCTTTTCTATGGCCTTCAATGCCTTAATTAATTGTTACTTAGAAAGGTTTTAATGTTTTGAAAGCTTTAGGAGTGAGTCATTAATAGAGCATAGCCTATATGTGTTTACTCCCTGCTTATAAAATTGAACAAACTAAAATATGGACATTTTGTTACTGTAATATTGCGGTACCTTTCAATAGCCGATGATTGCGCAGAAGTTGATGGTTGAGATTCGTCGTCCATAGTTAAAGTAGAACGTTCTCCACGTCCCATGTAGGGTATCCAAGGTCCATCACCTTCTTTCTCCTCTGTTATTTTATATTTTATATCAATATTGTTTTTGAACTTATAGAGGTGTTTCTTTTTACAGTGTTCTAGCCACTTGTCATGGCGGTGCACCGTATAGCACATTAGTTCCAAACACTTATATTTGAATGCCTTTTTTAACACATTCACTGCTGCCAGAAAATACGTAAAATACAAGCCCATGCTGAAAATATTTTTTTTAGGTTTTACTTACCATTATTATGTGGAGACTTCATATGCACCATCAATGATGTGTATATGTCCATATATACATATATACAGCAACAATATAGTAGCGGCACCGGAAGGTGCCGGCCGCACTCGGCAGGTCAGATGCCATTGGACACCCGACGGTGTCAGTCGCGTCCGTCACTTTCCACGCACAACACTTTTCACTGTTCAAATTGTTTACAGTATTCATTCATTTGTAACCGTCATACACACAATTATATACAATATTTACAATATTTCCACTTTTTCCTGCCTCATTTTCTTTCCTACTCATGATACTTGTCGAAGCATCTCAGTGCACATAGGCCAGGTTCGCCAGGGCACTGGGCACAAAAGAAAAGGGTCATGGTTCTTTTCTTTGTCTTTGAGCATTCTCTGCATCGTTTTCTCTTCATCCTTTCTCCTATGTTGTCAGGTGTGTCCATTTTTGACAATACGTGTCTGACAGTTGTTTGTTGTCTAGGCCGGAGTGGAGGTGTGATTGCGTTTGCTGCAGGCAAAAGCATGTTGATGATGGACAATCTAAAGTGGTACAGCGATCTTTTCCTTGGGTTGGTTTGTAAATAAAGTTTGAAGGAGTTCACCAACAACGTCTGAAGGAAATGGACGAAGATCTTTTTGTACCAGCGAATTGATTTGTGTTCGAAGGCATAATAGCTCATAAGCTGATCATTTCGGTCCACACCCTTCATATGGGCGTTGTACTGTATTATGGGCAGAGGCTTTTGGCGAGGTTGGTTATACCTATTCATTGAGATTGCCCAATCATTCTCAAACTCTGTGGATAGGTACAACACCTGACGCTTGTCGCACCATTTTGCTATCAAAACACCATTGGCGTACCGTTCTGCCTTTTCTCCTCTGGCAAGACGAGCTGTCTTGAGATCTAGCGGAACATGCTTTCGGTCTGAGCGCATTGTGCCGGTGCAGTAGGTTTTCTCACTCAGTAACTCGGTTGCAAGGGGGTAACTGATATAATAATTATCCATATACAATGAATGGCCCACCCCAAGCATTCCCCTCATCAAATACTTGACTACTTTGCTAGCATGACCTTTTCCTCCAAGTTCACCTCCCTTCCCAGAATACACAGTGAAACTTACACAAAGTCCATCCGGTTCACATAACGAGTAAATCTTGATACCATATTTATGGCGCTTTCCTTGAATGTATTGTCGAAAGTGCAGACGTCCTCTCCACAGCACCATTCCTTCATCAATCGACAACTCTCGACTTGGGTAGTAGATGGTTTTCATCTTTTGATTGAAATAGTCAATCAAAAGCCTGACTTTGTAGAGGCGATCATCAGGTACAGTCTCTTCGTCACTTTCATAAAAATTTAAACATCTTAGGATCAGGAGAAATCTGTCTCTGCTCATTTGGGATCTCACGAATCCAAAATTAAACATACGATCAGTTTTCCAGTAATCGTTTAGACGATTGATTTTTACAGTTCCCATGTGAAAGATTAGCCCGAAAAATTTTTTCAGTTCAGCCACTGTCAGTTCCTGCCAATTATTTATTCTTGATTTTATTTTGAGGTTAGGGGAAAATAATATTTCCCAGGCATTTTTGTTAGTGGCAGACACAATTTTTTCCAACAAGGTATCATCAAGTAGTAAAAAAAACCAATCGATAGGATCGTTTGTTCCGGGGGCAGGTACAAGCAATTTGTTTTCTTTTGTGAAGGGAATTCTTCGCATACCTGCAGTACGAAGTGACCATATTGGGTCAGAAATCACTTGATCAGCTTCCTGGTCATCCGTGTCCTCATCCTCGATGTCCACAGGCGCCACCACATTGACAATAGGCGGCGCGTCAAGCTGGGCTTGGTCAATGTCACTCTCCGGGCCGGCAGACGCCACAGAATCGTCAGAACTACTTTCCACATCACTCTCACTCAAATAGTGTCTTATTTGGCTAGAACTAGGACCATCCATTGTTCACAACGAAGTTCACAGCCCCTACAACTATAACAATACACCAAACACACAGATTAGCCGATGAACTCAACCCGAACCACGTGGAACAACAAACAAGGGTACTCTACACGCGGCGCGAAATATACCTTCCTCACGCAGAAGCTGAAACAGCACTGACGTTGTGAAATCTAGAAGGTGGCGTGACACCGTCCGGTGCCGAACGCACCCGAGGACACCCGAAGCGCGGCACCGTGCGGTGCCAGCCGCATTCAATGTGTTAATTTACGAGGCATTATTTAATTATATAAAACAAAAAGTTATAGTCAGCACAGAAATACAGTAGCTACTTAATACTAAACTCGTATAACAAAACGAAACAGAAACGCACACACGACATTCAAGTGGTCACTACGTTCGTAAAGACACTAATTATTGTGTTGTGTTGAGGTTATGTTTACACACTACACACTAACCTTGAAGACAATGCGTGACTGACTGAGCACTGGGCGGCGCGGAAGGGATGAGGTGTGTGGACTTCCCCTTGACAACGACCTTGGCAAGGCGGGGGGCGGGGGTCTGTTGGTCTAAAAATAGAACTACTGCATTCGCCTCGTTTGAATTGCGAAGTTTAATTTGCTTTTATTTATTTTTTTTGCCTCTCACGTCTTTAATTTGTTAAAACTACTGCAAACTTGTACATTTTTTTAACTTTTAAATAACGTATCCGAAACCCGCTTTTCAAAGTTCCCCCCCAAAATTTTCATTCCCCCCCAATTTTTGTTTCAATGGCGCAACTTGCGCCATTGCTCCCCCCCATGGGCGGCCGTGTACACCACTATGTTTCTGAACGTTTATCATCTGTTAAGATTCATAGTGGCACACGTCAGACTTACACTACTATGTTTCTGAACATTTTCATTATATTGTTTAGAGCTAAAAAAAGGTACTGCTCTCTACTTTTAAATATTGCAACTATGACATAAACCACTATTGCACTAAGTATTTTAGCAGTTTCTTAACAGGAATCTGACTCTAACTCCAAACCACAAAAAAATTTACTTACACCACTATGGTTCCAATCCCTCCATTATCAACTGTAAAAACTCGTTTTGAGTAGGCCTAGGTAATAAAAAGTCATGTTCAGTTATGTTGCAGGTTCTAACTTCCACTCAAGTAAGGTCTGTCTCCAAGCACCTTTTAAAGGCCTAAAAAAGGCTGAAACAAATGCGTTGCATTTGGAGGCAAGCAGACGAATTTTATGTTGTGTTCTGCACAATCTCAACACTTCACATGAAAAGTGGGTTGACAAGTTGTCACCTAACATGATCTTTGTCCCCTCCTTATTCTTTGCCCATGGCAAAACTATGGTTTTAAACCAATCGCTAAATGTGGCCTCGTCACAACAACAACTAATCTTAAATCTAACCTAGAGAACGGAAATCCCCATTCCGCAACCTTTTCGGTGTGAGCACATATTACATCCTCCTCAGTATCATTGAACACTGGTTTTTACCGTGAGATCCAGTATATTTCCCGGATGAGTGGTCGCTTAATGTGGATTTAGGGAGATTGTACTTTTTAGCAGCAGCTCTCACTGAAAGTTTTTTGTCTTTTATTTCCTGTACGGCTTTGTTAATTAGTTCTAGCCTTTCTTTAGCGGCACCCATATTCACTAATTCACTTTAAAACTGAATTAAGTTAACTTATATAGCATAATAATAATAACTGAAAACTAAAAATAAATAGGATAAACACCAGTACGGGAAGCATATACTGTGCAAACGAAAATGTTAGGTTAACACAATGAAGTACTGAAGTGGAGAATTGGCGGTTAAAGTCGAGACAGTGAAATTGGCGCTAAGAATATCGGCAAAGTCAATGTGTCCGAGTTAAGAATGGAATTCGTTTAAGTCCAATATATTTTTTCTGTAATGAATTAAATCAAAACCATCGATATGTTGGCTGTGATAAAGTAGGGAATCGAATAACATCATTCAGTTTCGATTAAATATCTTACTTTCGATGTTATATGTTTTAGCCGGACAAAATTTTTTTTGCTGTCAAAACATTATGTTGGTCATACTATTAGAGAATAATAACTAAACCAATGACAGCTACAGTGATTATACAGTTCTTTTGTACATTTCATAACAATTCAAGTGTGATATGTTGTAAAAGGTTATGTTGACTAGTGATTTCACAAGAATTATTTTTAACGATCGCGGCAGGGCCGTCCGGGTGAACCACCCCTGTCCGGGTCAAGACGGTTTTACGGTATATCATTTTTCAAATTACAACTGCTTTTATGTCATGAGTGTTACCACATCACCAAAAATGAAGTTATATTTCAAAACATTTTAGAGAATTTTTTATAAAATTCCACAAAGTATTTTTGGTACTTTCTGATTAACACATTCACTGCTGAAAAATAATATAAAACTCATGCACTATGCTAAAATATTTTGTTACAAATTATCATACCTTGTTGTCATTAGAATCCAGAAACAGCATGGAAATAATTCTCCGGCAACAAAATGGCGGCGCCGGTGACGTTAAGTTTTTGCCTCCTATCGGAGGCGTTCCGCACATGGTACATAAATCCATAGGCCTCCTATAGGATGCTTACCCCCAATGACACGTGAAACACGATATATATTCACTATTGTTTAAGTAATCTTAGAATAAAATGTCACTAACCTAAATACAAAATTACTATTTACATATCTACATGTTCATGAACTGGTTTAGTTCTTCACGGGGTATGCCACTTATCGAAGCAAGCCAAGGCACATAATCCTGGCTCTCCAGGACACTGAGCACAGATATATACAGTCATTGTTTTTTTCTTGTCCTTTGCACACTGCCTGCACCTCTTTCTCAAGAACCTAGTTCCTTGTGTGTCTCTTCTTTCAGTTTTTGATAGCACATGTCTGACAGTAAGAGCTTGTCGGGGGCGAAGTGGTGGTGTAGCAAAATTTGTTGTCAGCAATCTTTCAATGACTGCAATTCTGAAGGAATACAAATTTGTTTTTTTTTTTCTGGGATTTGCTACAAGATACAATTTGAAACTGTTTATCATGACCATTTGTAGAAAATGAATAAACATTTTCTTGTACCATCGTAGGCTTTTGTGCTCACAAGGGTAATAGCTCATTAGCTGGTCATGTCTATCAACACCTTTCATGTGAGCATTGTAATACACAATGGGCAATGGCTTTTGTCGTGGTTCACCATACCTATTATTAGACATTGCCCAATCATTTTCGAATCTGGTAGAAATATACAATACGTTGCGTTTATCACGCCATTTTCCTACCATTACGCCGTCTGCGTAACGCTCTATTTTTTCTCCTTTTTTCAGTTTAGCTCCTACTACTTCTGCAGGGAGATGTCTTCTATTTGTCAATAATGTTCCTGTGCAGTAGGTATTATGAAAAAGAAGCTCAGAAGCCAGTGGAAAACTGTTATAATAGTTGTCCATATATAAAATGTGGCCAACCCCTAATTTTCCCTCCATAAGGTGCATCACAACTTTTCCGGCATGCCCTTTGCCACTAAGCTCTCCCCCTTTCCCAGAATAGACCGTAAATGCTAAACAAAGGCCATCAGGCTCACATAAAGAGTACACTTTGATGCCGTACTTATGACGCTTTCCAGAAATATACTGTCTGAAAAGTAGACGGCCTCTCCATAGCACAGTACCTTCGTCTAGGGAAAGTTCACAGCCAGGGTAATAAACTTGTTTCATTTTATTATTGAAATAATCTATTAGAACCCGGATTTTTGATAGTCTGTCATCAGTTTGTTGTTTATTGTCTGAGAAATGGAGACATCTAAAAATTAATAAAAATCTATCTCTGGACATTTGTTCTCTTACGTATTGGAAATTGAACATTTTATCAGTTTTCCAATAGTCATTTATCCTATTGAGTCGGACAGTTCCCATGTGAAAAACCAAACCTATAAATATTTTTAACTCAGCCACAGTGAGGTCTGACCACTTGTTTATTCTGGAATTAGGTTGTAAACTGTCTGAAAAAAATACTTCCCAAGCATACGCATTTGTTTTGTCAACTATTGTTTGTAAAAAATCATCATCTAATAAATAATCCCACCAACCAAAAGGTGTATTATCTTCAGGAAATGGAACTAGTATTTTATTTTCCTTTGTAAAAGGTATATCTTTCAAACCTGCAGTTCGGGGTTGCCACTGTGGATCGTATACTACATCACCGGGATCAATGTCATTGATGGTGTCGTCCTCCTGGTCAGACGCGGCATATTGTTGGGCTTCGTCGAGGTCACTGTCATGGCGGATCGGGGTGTCCAAGTTATCCGAAGCTTCTGACTCACTAGAATAGTCAATATCGTCACCACTGTCTAATAGCATTCGGTCTATTTCACTACTTCGTTCTACTCGTTCCATGATCACAAATAACAGAAACTAATACACTAAATATATACACTGTGCATCATCAGTTATCTCAACCAGCCTAAACAAAGAACAATACGCATGTCAACTACAAGCTAACAACGAAACAACTGGCTCACACAACCTCTGAGGGAACAATGACTATTGAAACATGCTATTGCCGAATGCCTCCGATCGGAGGCGGACGCACCCGACGAGAGGCCTCCGATCGGAGGCACCCGCAGTGAATGTGTTAAGCAGATGCCACCTGTTTAACGATTAAAAAAGTAGGTATATAAGTAAAATTGGATTATGAACACAAAAACTATACCTTTATTAAGTATTTTACAAAATTATAAACACTTGTTTATATTTGAGTATTCCAAAACTTGACAAGGTCAGTGAAAAGTGTGATAATAGCATTGGTGCTCTCACCATAATATGGATTGGCACACCAGCAGAGTGTGCCAAAGTATAGGAGATAAGGAGATAAAATGGAATCAAGAGTATACCTTGACGAAAGAGTTAAATTCCAAGAATTCATATCTACTGAATTTTTCTGAGAGTGTGAATTTATTTTCATATTAAATAACTAATGATTAATAATATTTCCACAGAGTAAAAGCAACGTAAAACTAGACGTTGGCAGTGAAAGTGTTAATCAATGTATGGGTAATCAAATATAAATGTTCCACATTGTACTTATTGGTGAAAAACCTTTAAGATACATAGTACAAATCTTTTATAATACTGAGATTTAAGAATTTGATGTTCACAGGTGAAATGGCATCGGTCCAGAGCTCTAAGGCTGGCAAGTATGCTCGACGAGGCATGCCTGAAGATGAGGCACCTGAGCATGTGGAATCTACGGGAGAACTCCTCATCAAACAGCTTGTGCAGAAACAAACCAACACTAATGTTACCTTACGGCAGTGAGTTTATATTAGTACTTCTTCTTCTAAGGGCCGGCCTATTGCCATGCACTTAAGTCTTAAGGGCCTTTTGTGCACCATATTAGTACTTGCTTAACTTAATACAAAAATAGTATGTTTTTTTGTTGATTTTAAATTAGAACCTTGATTTCCTGGTAGTGACACGCTGGCTATCATCTCGGATAGTAAGATATTAAGGTAATAGAAATAATGACACATACCAGCAATGAAACATTGCCAAAAGACAAGCTTCGTGGAACCAAAACTGAAGATGCTGAATATGCCACAGTCCAAATGTTAAATAGAGTACATAACTGATAATTCCTTAATGCACTCTTACACCTGATCTCGGAGACTTAAGTTCTTTTTCTTCTGTATTTTGTTGAATTTGTAAATAAAAAAACGTATGGAAAGGATTTATAAAAAAAATATTATTTATTATTTCATTACTATAAAATTTGAAGTACTTTGAGAATAAAAAAGGTTTTTAAAAACTTGTTCAAAAACATTTATCCTTTGGCGGCCTCTAAATCGTACACCTCTTCTACTTTTCTTTTTGAAAATCTAGATTTGGGTTTGTAAGAACTAATTGTGTGTTCTTTTAGGTTTGCAGAAAGCAACAGTACACAATAAATCTACAATATTAAATCTTGTGACATTTCTTTTCATAAATCAAACTAGTTTTGTATGAACAATGCACTCTGCACATGGTTACAAGTGTTACAGTTATTAGATTGAGCTACCTATTCCATTGACATGGTCCCTTCAAATATACATATGGATGGGCCCCAGTAAAACTGTCCAAAAAATCCGTTCTGAGTACGGGCCTCGCTGTAGCCATTAACAAATTAGTTCTCCAATAAAAATATTTTTTGTTTTAAGGCTAGTTGGAAACTGTACCGTTTTAATTTCAGACAATTACAACAGAAAAAGGAGTTTGAGCGAGGTGTTGGATTTGTGACATTGGATGAAATGGGTCTGGGTACGAGCAGTTTGCAAGAGTTTGAAGAGAAGCAGCGGAAGATCGAGAAGATGTTGGAGATGGAGAGGAGGGGGCAGGCGAGGGAAAAGATGCGATCCTCACAGATTGAAGAACAACTGATTAAGGCATCTGGTGACTCACAATTTTCTCTTCAGTAAGTATGAATCCACTAAAAATAACTTTTTATGTGTTGAAGTTACTCACATTCGGTTGTTGAATATTTATCTTTTCACAACATCCTTTTAAATACAAAAATTTGTAATGCCAGTGAATGCTTGCGGTCTTTTTAACCTTTTGCACTCGAGAGTAAAATTTTTGGTCACTACCAAAAATTGGGGCCTTTATTGAACAAGTACTGGCGAAAACCTCGGAGCACTTTTTATCAATTTTGTAGTCTAAAAACATAAATTGTCCATACTACAACGTAACATTTCATCAACAGAGTAAAAAGCCTTTTCTTTGAGCCATTTTAACATAACTGTCTTAAAATGTTTACAGGAAATGTCTCTAACAATCAATGGTAATTTATTGAACAGCTTTACGCCAGTAAGGCTTAAGGCAGCTAAGGTGGTGTGGGTGGTTGTCCATAATTAGCAAAACAGGACCCAGAATATTCCCAGGTTTCTGAACAGTTGATATGCCCGTTTCGTCAAAGTTATACATGTTTGCAGAAGAAAAGGCATGTTTATCCATAACAGACTTCAAGTTTGAATAAAACAACTTTACCTCTTCAACATTAAAAGCTGATATTCTGTCCAAGCTGGTAGCCTCCGGTTTTCTAACGCTAACAGTTGGATTTCTTTTGAGAAACCCTTGCAACCAGTCCCACCCAGCCATTTTACATGAGATATTAAAGTTGTGTTTTATTTTGTTCACTTATGCATATTCAAACAGTAGTCTACGAAGCTCAGTTGGAGTCAGCCCGTAGAATACTTTAGCTAAAGTTAATACCTGCTGTGCTATATCGTTTTCTTGTTCTTTGGTGAACGTGGGTTTTCGTCCTAACTGTGCCTCACTCGAATTATTTGTTTGTAGTCGATCACGGAGTGTCATCACAGGAATGTTGTAAAATCGAGCAGTCTCTCAAAGTTTCTTGCCATCTTCTTTCACAGCCTTGATAGCAGCTTTCATCATCTCATTAGTCCAGCTTGCTTTCTGCGTCAGCCATGGACGGTTTCTCACCATCTGTTGAAAAAGTATTTTTTATAGACATTTAAATATTGAAGAATTTAGAATTAGATATTAAGATAAATGTTTTAAGAACAATTTTTATCATAACATTGCATTATGGGTAATCTCGTACACTTGTTGGGGCAATACCGTACACTTTGTACGGCATTGCCCCGATCTGTCTTGCGTAGCATTAAAATTCATAACCTAAAAAATACACCGACTAGGAAGGTTGTAGTTATACTAATTTATGATCTTATATGTAAAGATTATAATACCAATATTGTAAAGACTATAACTGGAGCAGAGTTTTACTTACCTCTGATGAAGCAAGAATTCAAAATAAGAAGAAAACTAAAGAAACTATAAAAACTTTGTTTTGTTAAACAACGCGGTGCAGCTTGCCAGCGGTTTCCCTCCAGATGTGTTTCGTATTGTTGCCACGAGGTAGCAGCACTAGTTCCAGCGCTGTAGTCGCCTTTTAGACGTCACAAACCTTGTGTACGGTATTACCTCAATGTACGATGTTGCCTCAATCTCCCCTAAACATCGTAAACAAGAAGGGACCCAGTACAGAGCCCTGGGAAACCCCACTTGTTACCTGCTTAGAACTAGATTGACTGTCATTCAATTTTACATATTGGAACCTGCTAGAGAGATAAGAAATAAGTAGTGACAATTCATTACCTCTTATTCCATAATATTCCAGCTTTTCAATTAAAACTCTATGAGATATAGTGTCAAAAGCTTTACTTAGATCTAGAAGTTCCTCTGTACTTCCTCTTTTAGTCTCAAACCCATTAATGACATAAGAAACAACACTTTCAACTGCCTTAGTCGTAGAAAGACCTTGTCGGAAGCCAAACTGCGCTGGTACAAGTAGATGATTTTTTCAAAATAATAATCAATCTGAGATTTAATTATACTCTCAGCTATCTTAGATATTACAGGTACAAGTGCAATAGGGCGGTAATTGTTGACATTTGATTTATCACCTTTTTTATAGTTACAGTTAATTTTAAACATTGAGGATAAATACCAACATTGAGCATCCAGTTTATAAGACAAGTTAAGGGGCACATAATCACAACAATAATATTCTTTAAAACATAATTAGACAAACCATAGACATCTTCAGACTTAGAGTTACTTAGCCTATTAACAATATAGTATACATTAGCAGGACTAACCTCATACCACTTAAAAGACTGTAGGCCTATAGTAGAATTATTTATACCAGAGGAATTCAGAATATCAATGGCACTAGCTGCATTTAAATTAACATTCATACTATTACTATTTACAACATTAGAGACATTTTGCATAGCTTATGTCTAGAAAATGTCTAATTTTCCAAAGAAAAGGCGTATACTAGTTTTTAGGCTTATGGGTTCTGTTATCACTAGTTTTAGTTTTCAAAGGACAACAGTCATCAAAGTGTTGCGACAAAATCTGCATAAAACTATCAAAAGCCACATCAAGACTACCAGCACAAATAGCTTCAGACCAGTCAATATTCCTTAATCCAACCTTAAATCTACTAATACTGATGTCATTTAACACTCTATAGCAATAAGTTTGTGGGAGATCCGCAGTTATAGAAGAACTCGAGGGCAGACATAAGTTCTTTACCACCAACACCAAACCAAGGTGATCAGAAAGATGTGGCTGCACTGTTTTACATATATATGTAGAAGGATGTAGGTTGGAAATAAAATTGTCTAAACAGACTAAAGATCTCGTAGGTTGCAAATTAAGACAAAAGCAGTCATAAGACTTTAAAATGTTAAGAAACTTAACTATCAGAGGGCTGGTTACTCTGGGATCAATGTTAAGATCACCCGCAAAAATCATTTTGTAGGTTCTATACTTAGAATGGCTTTTTACAAAGTCAAGGAGTCCTGTTAACCTATCAATAAATATCTCCACAGAGGAGTCAGGGGTGCGGTACACAGATACAATTAAATTGGATGACAATTTATTATTACAACTTTAAGGAACTAAAGGCTATCATTGCAGCCTCAAACTGTTTGAGTTCAATAAAAGGTACAATATTTACAACCATAAATGAGTGCTGATAGGAGTCACGAACAAAGATCGCAGAACTACCATACGGTGTAGGCCTACAAAAGCTAGCAGCAAGTAGAAAACCATCAGGTCTATACAGACCTAACTCTTCCTCAGTACACCAGTGTTCATTGACACAGAGTATGTCACACATTGTATCCCTACCAAGTATTACAAGAGAGTTCAGTTTATTTTCGATTGACTGCACATTAATATGCACTATCACTGTCTCACAAGGGGAAATATCGCTCTTAATAACATCTAAACCATGCCTCTTGCCATGAGGATTAGCTGATAGATTCAGGCCTAAGTCCCACGAACTGTCTCTTGGCCGGGTTCAAAAAAAGATGACCCAAAGAAACTCTTGCAAGAATACCTAAATCTACTTATATATTATATAATATACAACTGTAGGCCAAATGTTGGGGTCGAATACCTTGCTCCAAAGAGACAGAGGAAATCCAATTTTGAACGAGCTATATCCAGGATACCTGTTTTTTAACTTTGTAATTTCAAAATTTCCATCCACACTTTCAGTTAAATATTGCTTCAAAACTTCACATTCAACACCTTCTGCAAATCTAGAGACGAAAATATGTCTATGCTTTTCCACAACTTTCAGTTTATTATTATGTAAAGGTGCACAGCCAGTAAGAAACTTAGGCTTTTTGCCAGCACTATGTTGCATCGATACCGATTTTCTCTTTTTATAGGTTACCATTGTAAAATCATTATTTACATTTTCACTTTCACTTTCCTGTCTTTTGGTTCACGTTCCACAGTTTAAGACATCTCATCTGAAACATTGGTAGCAGAACCAGAGTCAGAAACAGCAGAAGTCCCTTGCGGAGAGCCAGGCACTGCGCTACTTTCATGCAGCCTTAAGAACTGCTTCTTATTTCTGCGGTCGTTGTTCGGCAGTGGTGTCTTGATTTCCCCATTTTTCCCACACTTTTTGACAGGGATTTTTTGCTTAATTCAGAGTTGGATGGCAGCACTGAGCCTTTGCCTTGACCGGCAGACTGAAGTCTGCTGGAGTCAAAATACGTTTGTCATTAACCTTCAAATTATTAGGATTAAAATTTCCTTTTACACCACCATAGGGCAATGAAAAACAGTCAACGGGATTTTTATTATATTTTAAGACACTTGAATACAAAACTTTATCACTGTTACCTGTTAAGATATCACCAATAGCTTCGGTATGGCTATCCATAGTTGCGGTAAGATGAGCATTTTCTGCTTTTAATATGTCCAACTGCTTACGCAGCTCTCATTGACTTTCAGTTATTTCATAAATCTGATCAGTCAAGATTTTTATACGAACAAAACAGTCACAAGATCTATTATTTAAGTCTTCTGTAACAGATACAATAGCAGGAGTACTCACTTCTGATTCACTTTGACTAGCACTACAACTGTCACATACAAAATTTGACTGTTCACCTTTCGAATAAGAATAGTCTTTTTTAGACTTCCCTGCACATTCAAAATGGAACCAATTTTTACATACGCCTTCGCACAAAACACCTCCAGAACTGTTACTTACTCTTTTAGGACAAGATCCACAAACAGGGTTCCTATTCATAGGCGCCATGTTACTTACCTATTGAAGTTATGGTCCCAGAATAGAACTGAAGTACACCCGATCTACTAACCTAAGACTACAATACACATTTTTATAATTCACAAGTTGAAATCTGTCTGCAAGATATGACTATGAGAATTATTGAATTTTTATGGCAGCTTAGTGCCTTGAATTGTAGGTGACAGTCAAGTGTTACCCACTGAATTCTGCTGTACTAGATTATGTGGCCAAAAACACAATAAAAAATGTCATAAAACATAACAAAGCATAAAAAAGAATAACAATAAAGTGTTACTATTTACAAAAATGGTCCATTTATTTTAGCAAACACATTTAATTATGCACAGGCCATGAAGTTCCTTGGCACACCTTGTACATATTGTTCTGCTTTTCTTTCTCTTCCCTCCTGCTCTAGTGCTGATTGGGCTGCATACACAACAGTTCCTCTCTTGTTTCCCTGGTAAACTTTGTATGCCAATAGGAAGATTAGCATTTGGTCCATCACCACCATCTGCATGAAGCCAGTCTTAGCCATTGCTTAGCCAAGTCTTCAACAATTGCTACTGTAAAGTTATATCTAGGGAGGACTTTTCCTGAAGTATTCTCGGAATATGTAGTGTATGCATTCAATACCATTCTAGCAAAAATATTGAATGTAACTTTTTTCCAATACTTCAATGTTCGCCTCTCATTTAGATAGCAGTATATCATCTGGTCAGAACCGTCGACACCACCCATAAAGTGGTTATACGAGTCTTATCATTTCTAGGACTTCCTTCACACGATCATCCTCATTTCTCCTTTTTCCTACCTTTTGGATTGAATTGGCTGTGTGTTTAGTCGACAGCAGAAGTACAGGGTTTTTTGTACTCTTCTTTTCTCTGTAGCCTAAGAATAGAAGGCTATAATTTCTAATGTACTTTTTTCCCCTATATTGAACTTATCTTTCAATTAAGGAGGAATGCCTTTTCTGTTTTTCCTCACAGTCCCAGTAACAAAAGTTGATTTGTCATACAAGTAGGTTGCCAGTGGTATACTTGTGAAGAAGTTATCTATGAACAAATGATAACCTTTGTTCAAGTATTGACCAATTTTCAGCAGTTTTTTTACAACCTTGAACGCCAAACCTGTGGTTTTCTTGCCAGTAACTTTTGACCCTTTGTAGCAAAAAACGGCCAGGCAATATCTACTTACTGAATCACAGAGCATCCATAATTTCACACCTTACTTATGGTGGTGTTTGTTTGGTAAATATTGCAATAACTGTGATCGTGATTTTGTTCCCACCAAACTCTCATCCACTGACAACTCACGGTGCGGGTTGTAATGTAATCTAACCAATCTGTTCACTGTGTCAAGTAAGGGTGAAATTTTGGCACACGGATCATATCCTGGTTCTCCAGCCTTAGCCAATTTGCTGTTGTCCACCATGTGGAAAAATTGTACTATACTTTCAAATTGTGACCTACCATTCATTTTCCCGTACCAAGAAGAGTGTTGTGAATCAGAAGTTGCCCGGTAGCTCTGAATATTAGGCTTTCTATTGAGCCCCATATTCAATATGACTGTTATGAAAGCTCTCATTTCAGGTACAGTGACAGGTATCCACTCTCGAGCTCTAGAACAAGGAGAAAACAAGTGTGCATGTGAGCCAATAAACTGATGGGCATACCTATTCAGGGGCGCACCCAGAATTTTGGTTTGGGGGGGGCTTCGGCTTCCCAAGTATAAAATGTACGCCTATAGTTTTCCATTACATGACCTTCAATGACCAGTAATATATAATTAGTTGGCCTATAACATATCGAACTACAATAATGTAACATTTGGTACATCACTGTATTACATGATCATTAGATAATTGAGTAAGCTAAAACCAACTGTCTGTGGCCTGTTTCATAATCAACTACAAGTTAATCTTATTAGAGAAAAATTTAAGTTAATAGGCTACTATTACATTAAACCAGCTTTTAGCTCAATTAAAACCTTATTAAAATTACAAGTTAAAGCTTTATATTGATTTTTATTATGAAATGTCATCCTGGAATAAGTTGGACTGTCATTAATTAGTTTTAAGTTTTCAAGGAAAGAAATAATACATTTAAATTACAAATGTAAATTTAATGATTACAAAATGAGATGTAAGTTAAAGTTAAAATATTTACAAGACAAAATCTAGACGTCTGGTCGATTTTTTGAGAACAGAAACTACCTCTGTATTGGTCACTTCTATTTCACGGTGAATATTCAAAGCCGCCAGTCCACTCAGTCTGTTAGCACCCATGGTATTCCTTAGATAGGTCTTGAGTCTACGTAATGTTGAGAACGACCTTTCTGCTGTACTCGTAGTTACAGGGATAGTGCACAATATTTTCAACAATATGTGGATGTTAGGAAACATGTCCTTATCACACAAGTTCAACAAATCAATTACATTTCTTGGTGTGTTGGTGTGGGTCTTAAAGCTGTTGTGCCACAACTCAAACTCGGCTTTGAGCAGGCTTTCGTTGTTCCCACCACTTTCAATTATGTCATTTTTATAAAAACAACACAGCTGCAGATAATTAAGTTTTGAGGTTTCTTCCTTTCCACGTGATCCATCGGCTGTAGGCATCAGACACTCAAACCCCTTCAATATGTCTTTATGTTTCATGAATCGGGATTCCAAAGAACTTATCAAAGATTCAATCCAAGGGATGAAAATAGATCGCCGGTAGTACACTTCAGGCGTATCTGCTGGTGTGTTGTTTCTATTTTGTTGTCTGCCAACTGTTCGGGGCATGGAGATTTTACATCCAAAGTTGTTGGCCATATGGGTAGCCTCTTCAAACAAGGAGTGAAACTCTTCATCCGCATTTGTTCTTATGGATTTTAGGCTTTCAAGTACAGTTTCAGCATGTGTGATTGCAGAAGATAGTTCCAAATCACTTCCTTGCAGCTTTTTGCTTAGGTTTACAGTGTAACCAAGGAGCTTGTCTGATGCCAAGAGAGAAATGATGAATTCGCCTTGACGTAAAGAGCTGAGTAAAATAAGAGTTCCAGAAGAAGAGTCTCTATCACTCCAGTTTTTTATTTCCTCCAACGCTACTTCAACTGGTTGAAGAAGCTCCTTCATGACAAAGACGGCATCATGCCTTTGCACCCATCTTGTTGGACAAAGTTGTAGCAGTTTTTTCCTGTTGGTTTCAACATTTATCTCCGATGCAATACACTGTTGTAAAACGGCTTGTCTTTTAGGAGTGTTGAAAAAATTATACACCCTCTCTACTATTCCGAAACAGTTTCTGATAGGTGCAACTTCAGAAGCGTTTGATAATGCCAGATTAAGGCTATGAGAAGCGCAATGCACAAATATTGCTGTGGGGTGAGCTTCTTGGATACAGGCTTGGGTCCCATTAAACTTCCCACTCATGGCAGCCGCTCCATCGTACCCCTGGCCACGTAGGTTATTGACGTCAATGTTACTATCTTCAAGTCCTTTTATTACAGTTTTTGCCAACTCCCTACCGGTTGTGGAGGTTAGTGGCATGAACTTGAGAAATTGCTCACATATTTGGTAATTATTTGATGCATCAGAATCTACGTATCGTAGACACAACGAAAACTGTTCAATTGTTGAAACATCGGACGTTTCATCTGCGAGAATACTAAAAAACTTAGCCTCTTTAACTTTAGTTGCTATTTTTTCAGTTATGATCTGGTTACAAGCATCAATTATTTGGTTTTGGAAGTTCCAACTTATGTACGTAGCATTTTTTCCACATGATTCAAAGTGTTTTTTTAAATCTTGATCCCCCGCTTCAATTCTGGCTCTAAGCAGTGCTCTAAAGTTACCCTCATTCTCGGCAGGTCTACGATTTATATCAAACTCGCCATAATCTCTATGGCCCCTAAGAGCAATATTTTGCCTTCCACACAAAATAATAGTGTCTATTATCGGAAGGATTCTTTTCACGTTGTTTTGGGCTTGAAGGTCTTTCCCTTTATCAAGGGATTTGTCGATTGATTTGATTTCACTATCCATTACTCTTTTAAAGTTAGCTGCGCTTACACAAGAGTCCTTGTGGTACTGTGAGGCTGCATGCTTTTCAAATTTTTCTAATGCTTTTTTCCAGTTAGAAAAACCTTCCTCAACAAGTTGGCCAGTATGTTGAGCGTTACTCTTGCCTACTTCTTTTTTGGAAAAAAGCATACAATGAACACAGTATGCAGAGTCTTCAATTCCAGAATAAGACAGCCAAGTATATTTATTTAGCCATGAAAACAAAAATTTTCGTTGTTGAGTCCCGTACGTTCTGTAAGGAAAGTTAAAACTACTTTGAGGGACCCATCTGTCATTCAACACTTTTAACTTTTCACTGTCTGTCAATTTTTTTGTTTTAAACAAAGCAATGTCTAAGTTATTTTGACTTACATCGGACTGCAGAGTTCTTACGTTAGCTCCCGAGACATCCTCCAACACAAACTCAGGCTGTTCAGCACATGTAGGCAGCTCCTTACTTGCCGAAATATTTTTGTGGCATTTCAACGGTTTAAAATAGTTTTGTATACTAGCTTTTCTTTTATCACCCATAACTTACTAGACTACTGTCCAACCAATTTGTCAGACCTAGACCACAAACACAGCTTGAACTTGACAGCCAGACAACCCATAACACACACTATACTGCAATTCGATAAAACTACGACTGTCAACTGGACAAAAGACAAATTCACTGCCGGGGCGGGCACGGGCGCGTCTGGTGAGAGTTGTGGAAACTAGAGCTGGTCGCCCATGGCAACGGCACGTAGTCATCGCCATAGAGCAGGATGGAATGGAGGGAGCTAACACAGCAGCGCAGGCAGTTATACTGTGAATACATACGTCTAAATATTTGTTTCACAACTCTTGATTTCTATGATTTAATCTGTGTTACTTTAATAAATAGGTTTAACGTTACCATTCATTATAGTTTATAAAAGTACGATAAAACATATATGATGATACATAACGAATGATTAGTCACATACAGTATTTATTAGTCGGATATATCAGGTCCTTGGGGGGGCTTAAGCCCCCAAAGCCCCCCCCTGGGTGCGCCACTGTACCTATTTGTCTCAAATACAAATTTTGTCAAAAGGTTTATTGAAAAAAATAAGAAAAAATATTCTATTGGCTTAGCATCATGAGGTGGACAGTGCTTTGGTCCAGGTTCTTCAAAAAACCCTAAATTATTGTCAAAACCAGGATCATTCTCCTCATTGACAGCAGTCCACCGGTGTATCATCAAGAATATTTGGATACAGGTCTAGTGGGATGTCGGGATCTGGATCGGGTATTTCAAAGTCATCAGAGTTTCTTATGACATGTTCTATGGTTTCTTCAATAGTGTTCAAAAGAGGCATATCTACATCAGCATTATCAAGCCATATTTCTTGTTGGTCATTAGTTGTATTCACTTTTACTTCTGGCTGGTTATTGAAGGCTTCAACTACAAAACTGCTAGTAGAAGGTAAATTAGGCCTACCTGAGCCTGAGATGACATCATCAATGGTTTCGTCAATGAGTGCATTTGTAGGCCTAGGCCTAGGTTTTGAACAAATTTTCTTTGAGACAGGGCATTCATCGTCTGAGCTCGGTTCCCCTGATTGCTCCCAGTCAGGATCATTGTCTGTATCGTCGTCAAAGCCCGTAATACCTCCCTCACTTTCACTTTTGGCATCGTCAGATGATTTCGAATCTGATATGTTACTGACAAAACTATCACTCAGATCGTCAACATAACCCACACCACTTTCAATAATATTTCCAAACAGTATATTTTCGCTAACAGGCGAAGCTCGGCGAATAGGCCGTTCTTCATCAGATGATTGGTCACTCATTTTTGACACATAGTACTAGTTACAAACCAATAATTTTAATATTTAGCTTGAAAACATTTTGGAAATAACCTTATTGACTGAAATAACTTCTCAGACTAAACAAAGCAATAAAGAGATCAGCTGTTGAAGTTGGGATCAAATCATCTGACAAAAAAAGGTGAAGTTGACAAACCTCTACAACACAATGTAAAACTGCAAAATCACCGCCATAGAGTTTAAAGGTTTACTACGTTTTTACATCCAACAACTATCCAGCTTGCGTATATCGCAAATTTACTGCATTTGGATAATTTATAAAGCCAGTACAAAGGATTTACCAAACGTCCGAAATGTCGGACGTCCGAGGTTTTGACCAAAACAACGATGTCCGATATTTCGGACGTCGGAGTGCAAAGGGTTAACAGCGCTTCAGAAAACAATTCAAAATAACAAAGAACCGTTACTTTATATTAATAAAAATATTTTTCCCTTGCTTTTTAATATACAGTATTTGACTATATACAATACAATATTTTTATAATTTAAAATATATTATAATCAAACATTATAAATAAATCAAATATTAGACACAGAAAAACAGATATAACTTTGGCCTGTAACGAATTATGAATTGTTGAGTTAAAACATATTAGTTATAATCGGACATTATAAAAATAGTTAGAAAAAACACAGTAATGGTATTAATGTATATCGCAATAAAATGTGAATGAAAAACAAGTTTTAGAGCTAAGATATTTCACACTCATTGTACTTAGTTCACATAACATTCAATATTTGTTATAATAAATACCATGTTTTAATTGCTTTACCCGTCACTGTCTAATTGATCGTTTTCATCATCTTCACAACAGTTTACACACAGAGTTTTTGTATGTTTATGACAGCTAAACATCACAGGTATGCGTTTTACTTATCCTGTTATTTTTTGGTCACAAAACCAACAGCGGCAAATTAAATTTCCTGCAGCTTGTCTTGGGTTCTCTGTTTTTGAAAGATCTTTACCTCTCGCTTTTAAAATCTGTTTTGTAATAATTTTAGTGGCTCCTAGGCATCTTGTTTCTAAGAGGCTCCTGATCTCATTTGGTCAACATACAAGCTCTGTGAGGTAGTTCCTCCTTTCCATGTTGTCTTGTGTTAATTCCCGTGATGATGAGTAAAGAAAAGAAAATCGTCAATGGCCATCACCAACTTATTCGAGAAACATTTCGTCGACCACATCCACACCACCTTTGGTCATGTTGTAAAATGTTAGAATGTCTGGCTCTGGTGCATCTCCAGCATTGAATTTTTGTTCTTTCTTGCCTTGTAGCACACTGTTGTGAGCTGTGGTCGAAATGCAAATATGCTGCTGGTTACGGATATTTCTGTTGTGTTACTGAAAATCAAAGGCAGTTCCCTCTTATTCTTCCTAACAGTCCCTACAATTATCAATCTGTGATCTTTTCTCAAGTGTTCTGCTGCAGGATCTCACGTAAACCAATTGTCCATGGTGACATACATCCTGTCCTGTCAAGTGGTTCTACCATTCTCACTGCAATGTCAGCAACTCTATAACTGATTTCACATGGTCCTGGAGGCTGTTTATTGACACCAACCTCAAGTTTCACTGTATAGTACGTTCTTGTACCGCACATAGCAAACATTTTTATCTCGTACTTTGCCTGTTCAGATGGCATATATTGTCTGAAGGGACAGTTCCCTCTTAACCCATCCAGCATTTCGTCTAGAGCGACATATTCACTAGGTGAATATACATTTTTGCATCTCTCAACAAAAGAATCTAGAATAACAGGTATTTTTGCCAATTTGTCTATGTCTTCATGCTATTCACAATCTTTATTGTCATCAAAACCTAAAGCTCTAAGTAAAAATCTAAATAATTTACTAGTCATTGCACATCTGAAAAATCTATACATGTGCTATTATTAGACCACAAATCTACAATGTTCTGGTGGGAGGATTTGCAAACCCCGGAAAAAATGTCAATAATCGCTTTTATTTCAAAGAATCAAGAATTTTTATTGTCTTAAAAACATAAACACATTGTGCAATTGACAAAATCAGATTTACAACTAACTATTTTCTTAATATAAATCTATCTAAAGGGCAGTTGTCAAATTCTCAATAGTTGTCTCTAAGGTAATAACAGGTAACAATGAAGTAAAATAATTATATAAATAATACTAAAACTATGATAACAATAACACGTACATAAGCTTAATACACAATCAGAAGTAAATAAAATAAAAAATAATACATCCATGTAGTTAAAAATTTATAGTGCTAGTACCACAGACTAAAAAACTATCAACAGAATAAAATACATTTTCTTCAACCACCTTTCTACTTCTATTTTAAATCTATTTATAGGGACAGACCATGCTGTTTCCGGTAATTTGTTAAATATGAGGTGTGTCCAAAAAGAAACCGACCTTGACGTCTGGCATGAACTGACATGCAACGGCAATCTGATCCCCTCCCCTCCACAAACCACTACCTTATTCCAACGTTCCTCCCACTTCCGGAAACACTTCTTAAATTCATTTTGTGGAATGGCTAACAGTCCTTTGTCGCATTTTGTTTTATTTGTTCAACATTGTCAAATCTTTTTCCTTTCAAAGGAATTTTTAATTTCGGTAATAGCCAGAAGTCACAAGGAGCCATGTCAGGGGGAGGCTGTCGTAGTTGGTTAATGTCGTGTTTGACCAAAAAACGATTTGAGGAATGAGCTGGTGCGTTGTCGTGGTGCAGGATCCAGTCACAGCTTGTCCACAGTTCAGGTGGTTTCCTTTGCACTGCATCTTGTAGCCGCCTTAGGACCTCAAGATAATTCTCCTTATTCACTGTCTGGCCTCTTGGAGCATATTCTTGATGAACAACGCCGTCTTGGTCATAAAAAACTGTGAGCATTGTCTTGACATTGTTTCGACTTTGTCTTGCTTTTTTCGGCCGTTGTTCTTCAGGAGTTTTCCACTGTGAAGATTGAGCCTTTGTTTCAGGGTTGTAGCCATAAACCCATGACTCATCACCAGTAATAACTTTTTTAAATAGCCCTGGGTCACTTTTTATCAAATCCAGATTGTCCTGTGTGATTAATTTTCATATATATGTAGCTGCTCTTACTTATTTTAAGTTTGACAGTAAGTAAATCTAGATTACGGTTTTTTATGGTAAAATAACTATGAATTTTCTTTCTAGTTAAAGAATTACATAAAGACTAACATTTACGAAACAATAATAAACATACAAATTTGAAATTGTCATAATTTTTAGTTCCTTAAAAATTAGTACACATGTTTCTTTCAGGTACATTCTTAATAGCTCTCAATGCCCTTTTCCTGCCATTTAAAAGCTTTTTGTACACCACTACTATTGCCCCACAATGTTATTCCATATCTTAGTGGATCTCAAGTGGTCACTGTGTGTGCAAGTTGTATGCAGGATCTGCTCTATAATTTTCAGTGAATATAATTGGTTTTTTCGTTGCATTATGGTATAAATTTTGCATTAATGTGATCAGTAAGTAATGCTCAACATTTTTGTATAGTGTATTTTTTTACAATTCACAAGAAGGTGCAAAATTTAAGTTTTTTATACAATTATTTTCATACTTTTATTTGGTCTGTATTCTTAAAAGCAGATAAGAAGGGTCTAGAGATAAGGCCTGAGGAACTGATAAGTGCAGTGACCAGAACTGACCTTTGTATTGTTTATTGGCAAACTTCTTATCTCACATGTCATTGTAATGATTTTGTTATGCACCTGTAACTGAACAGTGTATCAGATCTGATAGCTCATTGATATAGTTAAGGACTTCTACACTGAACGTTCTGGGTTCAAATCCAACTGTTGTCATTATATTTTTGCATTAAAAGTTAATTATTGTTGTTATTAACCCTCCGTGAGTCGCATGAATTTCAAAACGCGAGAGGTCGCACACGGAGGTTACTTCCAGGTGACTAAATTAAATGTTATTTTCACGAAACTTAATACTTTTATTTACAGTAATTTCAAAACAGTATGTAGAATCATATAAAAAAGGTAAAACTTATTTTAGTACCAAAATTATAGTAAAAAAAATATGTATGTGAGTGTTGAAATTACAATACATTTTAAATCAAATAAATTAACAAATGTAACCCTGATACTGTATATACAAAAAATGTCGTTTGTTAACGAAGTTTCTGATAACATACTAATCATGAAAAGAATACAATAAAAAAGAAAAGTACAAAAAATTATATAATAAAAACAAAGAAGATTGATACACTTTTTCTGACTACTAAATCAGAGCTTATTCTGAGTCTGTGTGAACTTCTTCCTCACTTACTGCGCAGTTGACACACATCACTGGTGCAGAGTGCTCACGACAGATGAAGTTTTTGCAGCTGTTACATCTTGTTTTGGACAAACGGTTTTTCCTCCAGTTGCATGAGTAGCATCTACCTGAAGTGTCCTCATCAGCGGGTGCGGGTCGTGCCTCTTCTTCATTCAAGTCCAACATCTGTCGAAGCCTTTTCTTGGTTGCAGTTGGAGTACTTATTACAGTTATTCTTGTTGCCATGTGTTCTCTGCATAGTTCTTTGGCTAAAGTTCGTAAAAAAAGTCTTCGCTTAGCCACAGGAGAGTTCACATTTTCTTTGTGAATAATGAATGAGTTCAATCCACCTACATTCAGCATTGAATAAAAGATCACCATAGACCATCTGTTTGAGATTCTTGCTACATCGTAATGTGAAACGTATTTATCCACTGTATCAACTCCTCCTTTGCTACAGTTATAGAAGAGTATTACCTCTGGCTTGCCATAGGTAGCTGAAGCTTCATCTCTGTCTACAGCTGCGTCGTCATGCATGGATGATAACAAAACAACCTTTTTATTTTGTTTTGCTTTGTAAGACACTAAAGTCATGTCTTTTTTGAAACCAAATTTAGAGCTTCCTACGTCTCCTTGTTTTTTGTCCACAAAAGCTGGGGGGAGTTCTTTTTTATTTATCCTCAACGTACCAACAAGTGTTAGTTGGTGATTCCTCAAAAGGTCGACACAAAGAGGTATGGAGCAAAACCAGTTGTCGACCGTAACATTACGTTTACTGCCTGATATTGGTGCTACAATACGTTCAACGACAGACTTTCCAGAGTTATTGACCTGGTATGGACCGTCTGGTTGTTTTCCAGGGTAGATTTCTAAATTGTTGGTGTAAAATGATTTGGCACAAACAGATGAAAAAACCTTAACTCCGTACTTTGCAGGCTTGTTTTTTATATATTGCCTGAAAGAACATTTGCCCCTGAATTTTAGTAGCATTTCGTCAACAGTGACAAACTCGCTGACGACATAATTTTCTTGACATTTTTGCACAAACTGTTCGAAAACTCTTCTTACTGGAGCCAGTTTATCATTGACTTTCCTTCGTGGCCTGGTACGAATATCATCGAACCTCAATGCTCTAAGCAGTAATTTGAAACGCCTAAGACTCATGGCTAGTCTAAAGAATTCAATTCCGCTACCATCTGCTGCCCATAGGTCATCCAAATTTAAATGAGAGGCTTTGTATAAGCCAGCTAAATACAACAAACCAATAACACATTTTATTTCTTGAGGTGTTGTATTGGTACAGTCTCTTTCTCTGTTGTAATTACTTTTATTTTTATCAATCCAAATGTTCGTGCACTCAGTAATTTCTTCAATCATTTCATTACTAAAAAACAAACTCCACACTTCCAGAGGAGTATTAGCATTTTTTGCAGCATTACTGACGTGTCCCATTCTCATCAGAATAATATTCCTTTGTCTGTTGCGATTTTGTGGCTTGGGTTCTACATCCCATAACATCTTACGATTTTTACTCATGAAAGCTAACTTATTGTTTTGTCTGCGTACAATTTCACCGTTTAATCTTTCAGCAATTGGTAAAGCTTCTAAATCAGAAAAGTCATCATCGTCTAGTTCTATTTCACTATCATCACCTAAGTTATTTTCTAAGTCATTTGGAATATTATCATTTACCTCATCTCCAGATTCATCAGGATCATCAATAATTCCATCGTTGACTGCCGCGTCATCGTCAAAAACCAATACTCTAGGGAACACTCCTGTGGGTCGTTGAACTTGTAATTCTTCTCGTTCCACACTTGCCAAAAGGCGAGCAATTCTTCTTTCTTCGTCTGATTCCATTTCCACAACGATAAAAAAATTATATAAAAAATGACTATACAAAAATAACTAACAATATATACACATAGACTAAATTATATACAAAACAGTAAAAGCAAACAGCACGCTTTGAAGTTTAGTCCTATTTAGCACCAGTGCGCGAGAAGTCGCATACGGAAGTTGCCTCCGGGTGAGGACAATACACGAGAAGTCGCACACGGAGGTTACCTCCAGTCCACTACGAAAACTGAACTGAACTAATAAGAGAAAGTCCGGCAGGGTTGGGGTTGTTGTCTTTAGTTCCAGGAAGGAGGCTCGTGAGGTACGGCGGAGCGCCGACACCACACAACCTCACAAATGTCATTTATACTGAAAATCGTAGCTACCCGGAGGTTACTTCCGTGATGCGACTCACGGAGGGTTAAGTAACCAGTATTTATATAGACAAAAACAATTTTCTTTTTTTTTCCTGAATTCATGCTTCTAATTTCTAACAATTTTATATAAATGAGTAAGAAAAAATTACAGTACCCATGTGGTAAATGTTCTAAAAATATAACCAAAGGCTGTCATGCTATACTTTGTACAGGAACATGTTCTAATTGGTTCCACAGAAAATGTACTTCTCTAACTATTGAGGAATATAAAAGTATAGCACAGTTACTAAGAAAATGGCTCTGTGAAAAATGTACATCTGTTGATTTCCATTTGGAACATGAAAAAGAAACTATAGGTATCAATCAAGATGTAACTCAAGAACTAATAAATCAACATAAAATTATAAATTCACTTAATGATGACATTAACCAAGCAAGAAAAGAAATTATTAGTCTTAAGAATCATAATATACAACTAGAAACTTTAGTAATAAAAAAAGAAGAAACAATTATACAGCTGGAAGAAGAAGTAAATAGACTACGTACTAAATTGAACCAAAAAGAAAATTTTAATATCTCTACAATGAAGAAAGTAAATTCGGATGTACATCATAGTCTGTCTCCGTTGAATTCCACACCTTTCCATGATAACACTGGACTGAAAAAAAGTTTATGGAGCTCTGAAAAAACAAAGCTGGAGAGTTTTTCAGTGGTTGTAAAAAGTAAAAAAAATATACCTAACCCTATACCCAAGACATGTAATGGAAACCAAAATCCCATTGAATTAAGGAACCAGTTTGAGGTTTTACAAGTTGATGAAGATGAGACTTCAAATGTTAGTGATCTCAGTACTGATGGAAGCCACAGTGAGACACACATGAATAAGGTGCTCATTTGTGCTGATAGTCATGGACGAGATTTAGCCTGGCACCTTAATAAAATACATAAAGATCATGAAGCAGTAGGTTTTGTGAGGCCTGGGGGGCGTACAAGACAAATTTTAAATTATAAAAATATAGAAAATGTAAATTTAAATAAAAATAATTACTTGGTGATGGTATGCGGCACAAATGATATGGCAAAAAATGAAGCAAATGAAGCTTTGACTTTAATAACTGAAACCTTGGACAGAGCTACAAATACAAATATCATTTTAGTAGACCTCCCACACCGTTATGACCTGGCTAGTTGGTCCTGTGTCAACAAAGAAGTTGAAAAGACAAATAAGCGCCTCGAAGAGCTCAGTGGCAGGTACTCCAACGTCACACTAGTGAAATCTAGTAAAGCAGAGAGAGCTTTACACACTCGTCAAGGTCTCCACTTAAATTTTTGGGGAAAGAAGTGGTTAGCTGAAGTAATAGCAAAAGCCATTACTGCCAAGAAGGATCCTGACCACAGTCTGGGCCTACGAGATGTGCAACCTCCTCCTCCAGGTACTTATGATGTGTCAGGGAACTGCCTACCAATTGGAAAAAACTACAGTGCACAAGTAGAAGCTCACCAGAATCTAAGAACTCGCCTCATTGTTTATCACTTAAATATTCAATGTATAAGAAATAAATTAGAAGAATTAAATCTATGGTCAAATAAATTAAATATACATGTATTAACTATAAATGAACACTGGCTTTGTCCAGAAGAGTCTTTGTTATATGTGCCAGCAGGTTTTTGTGTAGGTAGTGTTTATTGCCGAAAGCCTCCCCTTAGAAGAGGGGGTTGTAGTATATATGTTAAAAGAGATATAATGTAAAAACTATTGAATTGGAACATTTATGTGTAGATTTCGTTTTTGAGGTTTCAGGTATATTTTTAGTTAGTTTGAATGCTATCATTATAACAATTTATCGAACACCAAATTCTCTCTTAATGATTTCATAAGTTTTTTTGATGAGCTACTTGGTTATATAAATAAAAAATATTCTAAAGTGAAGTTGATCATATCAGGTGATTTTAATATCAATATAAAAAAAAGTAATGTCGAGGTAGATTCTTTTTTCAATTTACTGCGTTCCCATAACATGCATTGCTTAAATCTAGAAAACACCAGGGGTGAGGCATGCCTTGATAATATAGTTACTAATGTAAAAAAGGGTACTGTAACTTGTAATGTTATTGAACCTAATTTATCAGATCACGCAGCAGTTTGTGCAAATTTTCACACAATTGGTGCTCCAAACGCAGGTATAAAAAAAGGTATTTCAACTAAAACCATTAGAACGTTAACGCCATATGCTATTAAAAATTTTAGGGAAAGTTTGACTCATGTAGACTGGTCACAGCTATAACGTTTTACTAATGTAGATGCAGCATTTGATTATTTTAACTTTGTCTTGACAAGCACTTTTAATGTGTGCTGTCCTTTTAAAGATATTAAATTAGGCAATAGTGTCAATACTAATAGGTTAAGTAGTAAATGGTATACAAAAGAATTGGAAAATATTAGGAAAATAGTAGTTGCATTGTATGATAAGCTTAAGAACAGTAAGGGTACAGTTCATGAACTACAATGTAAAAATGTGTACACAAGAGCAAAAAATCTGTATAGATCTGAAATTAAAAGACAGAAAAAATTATTCAATGAGAAATATATTACCAATTCAAAAAATAAATGTAAAGCTGCTTGGAAAATAATTAATACAGAAAATAAAGTTGAAGAAAAAAATCATGAAACTTTTATTGATTCTAGGACTTTTAATAATTTCTTTACACTTTCACCTTCTAATATAATTAATACTTCTGACCAGCAGAATGACAATAACCTTGCTCTTGAATATTTAGAAAAGTACATAAGAAATAAGGGTGTATTAAAAAATGATTTTAAATGGAACAATATTGAACGAAATGATATTTTATATTGTACATCTAGGTTGAGTACCTCAAAAAGTGAGGATTATTATGGTTTTTCCAATGCAATTATGAAAGACATCATTGACATAATATTAGAGCCAGTTACTTATTTATTTAACAAGATGCTAGACCAAGGAACATTTCCTCAAGCATTAAAAGTAACAAAAGTAGTGCCAATTTTTAAAAAAGGAGATAGGACTGACCCCTCTAGCTATAGACCAATCTCATTAGTTCTTATTCTTAGTAAAATATTTGAGTTTTGTATCAAAGAACAATTGTATAACTTTTTTGTTGTAAATAATCCGGACCAATTTAGTTTTCTCCCATGTTTAAACACAGTAAAAGCGGTTGAAACTGTAACAGAACAGGTTATTCTGAATTTTGAAAACAAAATGATGATTTCTACTACCTTAATTGACTTAAGTAAAGCTTTTGATTGTATTCCTCATGACCTGCTTGTAAAAAAGCTACATTTTTATGGCATAAAAAATAATGAATTAAGTTTATTTTCATCATATTTACAAAATAGAAGGCAGATGGTTTCACAAAATAAAGATGTATCTGGTTTCCAAAATGTTTTACAAGGAGTACCACAAGGCTCAGTACTTGGTCCTTTTCTGTTTATAGTAGCAATAACTGATTTTTCATTTAATATGCCTTGTAGGTCTGTTCTACAGTGTCGCTAAAAAGTTTAGGGACAGGCTTAAAAAAAACACAAATTTCTGACAAAAGTTTGTTTTTAATGGAAACAAATATTTAAATTATACAAAATAGTAAAATGGACATGAATACATACAAATCAGTAATCAATAGGTCCTCCATTAGCTTTATAACATTCTTTGATCCGTTTTGGCATCGAATCAATGAGTGTCAGACAGTCTTCCTTCTTGATACTCCGCCATATCTGTGCCAACATGAACTTCAGTTCAGCTTTGTTCTTGGGTTTGTTCTTCGCTAGACGACTGGCCATGGTATTCCATAAATTTTCTATCGGATTAAGATCCGGGCTTCGTGGTGGCCACTTCAGAACCTCAACATCATGATTACTGAACCATTCTTGTGTGTGTCTTGATTTGTGGCACGGTGCATTGTCTTGTTGAAAGATGTAATTTTCACCAAGCAATTTATTGGCAGATGGTAACATGAATTCTTCTAGAGTTTGACAATATTTAATACTGTTCATTGTGCCTTCAACGAACTGAAGCTCCCCAGGACCCTCACTTGAAATGCAACCCCATATCATTACTGCTTCGCCACCGGCCTGAACTGCAGGCGCTACACATGCTGGTAGAAATTTTTCAGTATTGGTACGTCGTACCCTAACTCTGCGCCTTGGAAATAGTTCAAAACGGCTTTCATCAGAAAACAAAACACGCCGCCAAGCTTCTTTTGTCCACCCTAATCGAGCCTTGCACCAAACTTGGCGTGTCTTTTTGGCCTTGTCATTTAACAAAGGTTTGCGGATAGCGTAAAATGATTTCATACCTGCATCTCTAAGTCTGGAACTCACAGTTGCTACACTCACATTGTAACGATCATCATCTTGTTTCATGCTGCTTAGTAAATCAGGTGCACTTGCATTTCGGTCCTTTTTGCTCATCACGAGTAGCTTACGATCCTGCCGAGGCGTGGTTTTACGTGGCCTACCACTCCGCGGGGCATCAATCACGGTACCGGCTAGGTTAAAACGTCGCACTGTATTTTCAACACATGTTTTAGACACATGTAACTTGGATGCAATTGTTCGGTATGAACTACCGGTTTTATACATACCGATAACTTGCCATTTAATGTCCTCGGACACAGATGAGCGGCCCATAATCACAGCTTTAACTTTCACAAAACAGCGAAATAAACAAATCACAAAGAAGATTGCAGTACAACTGTCACAATGGCAGTGTGGAATGCGCGCGCAGGCTTGTTTCACAAAACAACCGCCAGAGGAACAATGACGTGCAGACCGCATGTCTGTAAATGAAGGCGTCTACTTGTAGAAGCGAAATTAAAACTCACATTTTTTGTTATAAAATGTTCGAAAATAAAATTTTATTTGTACCCTGACCAGTTGAGTACAAAATTTATTTGTAACATGACATATTTTTTTAAATGATCATCATATTATAATAAAAGTACTGTGCAAGTTTCATTACAATATGGCAAGCCGTTAAGAAGTTATAAAAATAAAATATCTAAAAAACAAGGTTTTTTTGGCAGTTCCTTAAAATACATTAATGCATGCTTCTTCCACATTTTTGGAGATAAAATATTGAAATTTTGAATAAAAACTTGAATTGATGTCCTTAAAACAGCCAACAATCAATAGCATTGAGAAATTAGTTAGTTTAGGGCCAACTGTAACATTTCTCTTTCAGACAGGTGTCCCTAAACTTTCTAGCGACACTGTATATGCAGATGATACAACTATTTTAAATAGCAATAAACATATGGAAACTTTAATTTTAGAACAGGAGCAGGCAATGACTGAAGCTATTAAGTGGTTTAAAGCCAACCTTCTGGTGGTAAATAATAGTAAAACAGAAAATTTAATTTTTACTCTTGATGGAAACTGTGTCCTTGATAGTAAGTACACAGAACCTATTAGGCTATTAGGAATATACATGGATAATCGGTTAAATTGGGATGCACATGTAAGTTTTCTTTGTAAAAAATTAGCTAGGGTTACATACCTTATCAGGAAACTAAAGTATAGTATCAGTAGTGAAATGTTAATCACAGCATATTATGCCTTTTTCCATTCCCAGCTCAGATATGGTGTAACACTTTGGGGGAATAGTACTAGTGCTAAAACTGCTTTCATTTGGCAAAAGAAAGTAATTAGAATTATTGCAAATGTTGGCAATAGAGTTTCTTGTGTCCCAATTTTTAAAAAATTTAGAATTATGACCCTGCCATCCCTGTATATTTATTGTACTTTACGTAGTATCAAGGAACAATTAGACAGTTTTATTAGTAGACAAGAAATACACTCCTACTGTACAAGAAAAAAATATATGCTTGAACAGATGAATGTTCGATTGGAGAAAACCAAAAGCACTTTTATCTATATGAAGATTAAACTTTTTAATAAACTTCCTGAAAAAGCATGGAATGTGTCCATTAGTATATTTAAAAGTGTTGTGAGTAATTGGCTTGTTGATAATACATTTTATTCTTTAAATGACTACTTAACCTGTGATATTAGTAGTAGGAATACTTGAGCCACTTTTTAGTATTTGATTTTTATAATTTTTCTTTTTTGGTTTATTAAATATGTTGTCATTGCAAAATGAACTTTGATATTTCCTGTATACATAAAGTGTTATGGGTAACTCAGTTTGTACATTCATGTGTGGTGATAATTTGGTTAAAAGGTATCTGCATTGTGCACCCCATGGGGATACATGAGACACACCAAGAAATAAAACACAAACTTTCTTGGAACATATTTATGTACTCAACTTTAAGAACTAATACACTGTGTGTAACTTACTATAATCTAACAAGAATAAGCAACATTTTTAACAAACAAACTTGATATTTTTGACATATTTAAAGGTAAAAATATTCATTACTTGTATTGAGTCTTAAACACCAGAAAATAGAACGTTCATTCAATTGAAAGCCCACCAAATCCAATTTTAAAAGAAAAGCTGGTCACCCGATCATTTTTTGTTATGGTTCTTGGAGGCTTCAACATGATTTCAATTTGAGATTCATCAATTGTGGCAATGTCTTCTCGTGGTGGCCATTTAAACTTCGAGCCTTCTATGTGCCGTGCAAACTTTACATGAAAACCATCTTCTGTAGATTTTGATTTTAGGGCATTTATGATGTTCCGTACTTCATTGATGCATGTTGGGGTTAGATATAGAGATTTATCAACATAGTTAAGTGGAGTTTCGTAATTTTCATTATCATCTGCGTCCCCTGGGGAGCAGTTATTCTGTTTCAGCGTCAATTCTGCTACTTCTGTGAAGAAGGTGTTAAAGTGGTCTGCAGTTTGTGTGGGGTTGTCCACATGTTTCCCATTCACTGAGAGACATATGTTTGGCTGTAGTTGATGTTTTCCTCTTCTTTCATTGTTTATGACATTCCAAAGAGCTTTACTTTTGTTGTCAGCCGAGTTGATGAAGTCAGCATTAGCATTTTTTCTTATTTCTCTAAGTTTTTTATCATAATTTTTCTTTTTTACCACCATATCTTCTTTGTCGGGTATTTCCTGTGGTCTCAAATTTGTGCAGGGCTTTTAGAAAGTAATTTTTAAGGTCTTTGGCCTCGTTGTCATAATACACATGTTTCCTTTTGTGTTTTTGACTAAATTTTTTAGTAGGACAGGCAATGTCTAGCGTTGCTTGGAGAGTTCTATGAAAGATGTTGTATGCTTGCTCTGCATCTGGGGCCATATAGACAGCATTCCAGTTTTTATTCATTAGGAGAGATTTTATCTGGTCTGTATTAGAATAACAAAAGTTTCTCTTGAGAATGATCTGTGGAGGGATGTTTACTCTCCAGTCTTATATTTTTATAATTTGAGCAGTATGGTCAGAAAGTCCAGTTTCAAGTATGGCTGTGCCAATGTTGTCCTCGATTATGTTTGTGCATATGAAGTCAATTGAGGTGGCAGTGCTATGTGTGATACGTGTTGCAGGAAGTGGCAGTCTTCGGATGTTATGGGTGTGTAGTTCATCTTCTAGGATAGTGTTGTCTAGGGTTGTTTTCATCCTGTCGATGTTTATGTCTCCAGCAAGCATGATTTATTTACTGTGTGCTTGAGTATATTCTAAGATGTTGGATAAGGCATTTACACCGGCTCGTACATTCTCTTTGGGAGATCGATATACCCCAAGAATGTGTATGTATTTACCCATGGATTCAATTACTGCCATGGCTGCTTCACAGTTAAATTCTTGGCAGAGGTGGGATATGTCAGTTGCTGTTGTGCAGTTTTTGAGGGTTTCTTTGGCATATATGGCAACACCACCAAGCTTATGATTTTCTCTGCAGTATTCTGCTATGAGAAAGTACCCTTCAATTTTTGTATTCTCTATTTCTATTTTTTTCAGGCCATGTTCAGTAAGCACTAGTATATTGGGGTCAATGTCATTAAGAAGGTGGTTAAGTCTGTCTAATTTTTTGTCTAGTCCACAGATGTTTTGGTGTAGTATTTTTAGGTTACTTAGGTTTGTTTTAGATTTGAGTTTATAATATACCTGTTTTTGAATTTGATCTTTTTCTGTTGGGTTTGGTCTAAAAAATGGTGGTTGTTTTTTTGGCTTGTATTTTCAGTTACTGTCGTCAGATGGGGTGATAGAGACTTTTCGTTAGTAGTGGTAAGTTCTTGTGTTGCCTTATAGTGCTCAATATACTTGTCGAAAAAGTCCTGGTATGTTTCATTGGGTGCTTTAAGTTTAGCTGTACAAGGTGGTGACTTATTAGATTTCTGAGCTGGTTTTTTGTAATCTTTAGACTCCGGCATTGTACAAATATTTTCTCTGTGAAACATGGCTTCCACTTCGATCACTTCAAAGTCTCCTTTGTCCCTTGGTATGCATGTGGGAATTGGTCGCTGTTTATCTGATATGGTTAGGACTGGGTTGTTGTAAGGTTCTTTGGGGTAGGTTGTTTGCTCTTTAATTTTTTGTACTTGTAAAGAGATACTAAATTTATTTTTGGAATTCCCATTAATCTTTTGTTTTTTTAAAGAGTTATGAGATTGGTTTACAGCTTCCCTTTTCTTTTGATTTGTTAGATTTTCTGCACGGTTTTGACTATCTAGGTTTAAACGGTTAAGTTTTTGCTCTAGAAGATTAAAGTGATCTCTGCAGCACAGAGATAAATCAGTTATCTGTAGTGATATTCTGATTTTAACCATGATAGAAAGTTAAAAAAAAAATGTAATGTACTATCTGTGTACAGTATAGTATCAGCGATATACTTGTTTTGTCACTTACAAACACTTTAACGCCATATTTGGCTGGTTTGTTTGGAATATACATTCTAAACATGCTATGACCTCTATGCAAGTATTTGTTTGCCTATTATTAGATATGATGGGCTTTTAAGAGCTGTGGCTACCTGCAAGGGCGTATATAAGGGGGGGGCTCAGGGGGCTCGAGCCCCCCCCCGAAATTTGAAACACAAAAAAAATATTATAACTTATATACGATAATTTATTTTTATTTTCAATAAGCTGTGCTTCTATACTTTCGACTACATTAGTATTATAGTTTATAGTGGAATTTTAAGAATACATTATGATACCTAACAATATTCAATATTTATTTTTTTCAGAGGTTGAAATTACTAATATTTTGTAAGCATGCAAATAAGCGTTGCAACTGTAAAGAGTGCGAGGTAGCCTGACGCTCCTGACTGTCGCGTCGGCCGCTCGTGTAGTGCCAGCGCCAGGCATGCGTATATGACGATGACGTGTCGCCGCGGCCCCGCTGCCTAGCAACCCTCCTCCTCCTACAACCCCCCACCCACTCCCACCACACCTGACCTCATTCCGCACTACCACGCCATTGTCTGCTGTTGTCTAGTGCGTATCACCCGTGGTGACATTTTAAGTGCTGTATGCATATGTGCTGTGATTGTAGTGACTGTTATCAAGTGATATGTTTTGTTGTCGCGTTATTTAAACATGATCTGATTACTTTATAGTTGACAGTTTACGTGTGAAGTACATAGGCTACATTAAACATTTAAAATGAAGAGACAGAGTTCGATTCAAGCTTTTTTCGTGAAGAAAAAACGTGTTTCGTCTGAGATCGACGAGCAGACATCGTTTGAAATAACACCGAGTCCCTCCACTTGTGCTACATCAACTGGCAGCGTTGTTGAGATCAAGGATCACACAGGTGAAATTGAACATAACCTTAACGAGAGTAATCACACTTTGTTAGTTCACAATATCAATGATATTGGTCATTACTGCTCCTCAACTTCCTTTTCACTTCAAAATGAAGAGAAAATTTCAATTATTGAGAACTGTTGGAAGCCTCAACGTAGTTACGAATTTCCTAAAGTTGAAAATAACAGAAGTTTTCAATATAAGTGGTTGGAAGACTTCAAATGGTTAGCTTATTCGGAAGCAAAGGAAGGGGCCCTGTGTAAATATTGTGTTTTTTTCTCACACAACACAGGTGGGAAAGGAAACCATCAGAGTTTAGGAGTATTAGTATCAAAACCACTTACTACAAAGCTTAAGAAAGCTAGGGAGGTTTTCATGCAACATGAAAATAAACAATATCATAAAACTGCAATGTTAATGGCTGAAGACGTAAAATCCTTAGTACATGGAAAAACAGAAAGTGTGATAAACAGTATCAACATGCAGAGAAAAATGAATGTTCAGGAAAACAAAAATAGAATTATACCGATAATCCAGACAATTAGATTTTGTGGAAGGCAACAAATTGCTCTTAGAGGGCATCGTGATGGTGGAAGAGTGGATCTTGACGAGCCTATACAAAATGATGGTAATTTTCGCTCTTTATTAAGGTACAGGGCTAATTACGGGGACAATAATCTTAAAACACAGCTAGAAACTGGTGGTGGCAAAACTATGTATACTAGTTCTGTTATCCAAAATGAAATTATAGGTATTTTTGGTTCCCAAATACAGTCAAAAATTGTATCCAACGTGAGAAAATCTGTATTTTATTCAGTATTAGCAGATGAGACAACAGACATTAGCCAAATTGAACAATTTTCCCTCTGTGTCCGATAGATATGTTGACGAGGAATTGTTTAAAATTAGGGAAGATTTTCTGGCTTTTGTACCCGTGTATGATGTAACAGGTCAAGGTTTAGCCAATACATTAATGTCAAGTCTAACCAGTCTTGGACTTGATTTAAACAATTTACGTGGTCAAGGATATGATGGGGCTTCTGTCATGAGTGGCCAGTTCAGAGGGGTACAAGCATACATAAGTGAAAAAGTACCCTCAGCCATATACACACATTGTTCCTCTCACTCTCTTAACTTATGTCTATCTGATGCATCAAAAATCCCTATGATAAGGAATTGTATGGGTGTCATCAGTGAGGTGTGTAGTTTCTTTCACAAGTCAGCTAAGAGAACTGCGATACTTAAGTCAAGTATTTCTGAATGCTGCCCTGAGATGAAAAGAAAAAAACTTATATGTCTGTGTGAGACTCGCTGGGTGCAACGCCACGATTCAGTTATAATGTTTAAAGAAGCTTTGGAACCTATAATTACCGCTCTATCAACTATTGAAGAAGAATCGACTGCAGAAGCTTCTGTAAAAGCACACACACTAATTGCCTCCGTGACCAGTTTTCAGTTTGTTGCATGTCTTTTTATTTTGAACAACTTGCTTTCTTTGACTATCCGCCTTTCAGAGATGCTCCAAAAGAAAGATATAGATCTTGCTCAAGCCAACAAACAGATTTCCAATGTATTGGAACTAGTAAAGGAAAGGCGAAGCAAAGCAGAAGAGACATTCCAGGCTTTGTTCAGTGAGCTAAAAGTAAGCACTGACAAATTAGGTATCAAAGAGGAAACCCCCCGTACATGTCGCAAGCAAACTAATCGCTGCAATACTCCTTATACAAACGTGGAAGAATACTACCGGCGTGTAGTGTATATACTATACCTTGACGATTTCTGCTGTTCACTTCAGGAGCGTTTTAAAAACCACAGGGAAGTAATCGACTCACTACAGAATGTTCTTCCTGAGCACTGCATTAAAACGGAATTTTCATCCCTGGAACCTGCCCTGACGTTTTATGAAAAAGATCTATCTTTCAGAGATGAGGTACGAAGTGAATTTCTACTGTGGAAACAAAAGTGGAATCGTGAAGAAAAAGAAAGTTTGCCAAAAACTGCAATTTCTGCTCTTGAAAAATGTGATAAAGACTATTTCCCAAACATGTTTAATATTTTGAAATTGTTAGCGGTTTTACCCGTTTCAGTGGCTTCTGCAGAAAGGAGCTTTTCATCTCTCCGAAGACTTAAAACGTATCTGAGAAACACAACTTCGGAAAACAGGTTGAATGGTCTTGCACTTTTATCTATTCATAGAGACATTACCATAACTGATGAGGAAGTTTTAAAACAATTTTCACTGAAGTCTAGAAATTTGGATTTTGTTTTGTAAAATGACAATAAACAGTGTTTCATGAATACTTTTAGCTATATTTCATTTTCTTCCCTTGTAACAGTTCATAAAGTAGGCCTACAATAACTGGTTATTGTAGCTTGGAAGGCTGTTTGAGATTTTAGTTTTTTAACGATATAAATATTTGAATTGTGTGCATACTGAAATTACTATTTCTGATTTCATTAAGGTAAAATTAAAAAAAACTAAAATAACAATTCAATTGCTAAAATAAATATAGTATATAGTCAACATTTATTAGTTTCAAACTTATAATATTGTGGTGTGTTGTGTTTTAGATACGTAGGACAATATATTTCTTTGTATAACAACTATTTTAAACCAAAGATTTTAAAAATAGGACTTTATAGCCTCTATTATTTTCTATTTTAACAACTGAAAACTACCAAACTAGCAGACACTTAAGTTTTGAATTTTAATTTTATACAAAAATAATATACAAAGGATACAGGTCCTTCTATATAAACATAATAACGCTAAAATGGAAAAGTGAAACCTGCTCGAAAAGAAGGAAACTCGCCATGAGAAACTTAAAAATCTCTCCGAAAGAGTGATTTTCATTCTTTCCATTTTAGCGTTTATACATGCCAAAAACCTTAAACCTGTGTTTTTAAGACTTAAATTGGCAAAATTTTCCATTATAAATATTCCATACCCCCCAGACCCCACGGTATTTCAGCCCCCCCAAAATATTTTTCTATATACGCCACTGGCTACCTGTAATGAAAGAATCCATTCGTCTTGAATCAGTACAGAACTAACTTCCTTCTATCAGCTGTTATTCTAGCATCGTAAAAACGCAAAAACCCTTATAACAGAATCAAAACTGTCGCAGATTATTGATTGTAAAATGATATCTCTCCATACAGAATTCTTGATTGAATAGTTCTTTTGGGAATATGTGATTGTCTTTAAGTGAGTCTATTGCTTCTCACTTTAGGGGAGGGAACTATAATACAATTATTGCTTTCTAGACTTAAAAACAAAATATCCAGTCATATGAAGGACAGTGCAATTTTCAAGTCATGCATTAAAAACTATTAATGCAAACATTTAAACGTTTTTATTGTTTTTAACTACACAATTTTCAACTTGTGTCAACATTGCAGTAGTCAACAATAATAAAAGGGTAAATGTAGAATAGGCCAACTATCGTATTAGATTTGGGTAAAGTTGTACTTTTGGTAATAAGGGTGTCTATTCACTATTTTAGGTATTATCCCAAAAAACACCAGTTTTGAATTGAATTAATAAATAAATTGGTCCACATTGGAAACGATTAATGGAAACATAGATTAGTTGGGTCGTATCAAAGCTAAAATACTTATATAGTTTATTGTTAAATCCACAGGTAAATAGAAAATTTTTTGCTATTTGGGTATTTTATCAACTACAGAGAAATTCAGAGAAAGTGGTGTAAAATGAACCAAATGCTGCTCTTTGAACCTCATCAAAGCGTTTTTGGGTTCTTATAAAACTAATCTTTTGTCAGTTTTTTATAGAATTATAGGATCAAGAGAAAGTACGCTATGCATCTTGTACCAAGATATTCCATGGTTTTATACCAAGATAGATTCTGACCTAATCTTTACTAAAATTGTCAATTACATTGAAAAATTGGAACTTGGGATTTGTCATATGAATCCAAACTATCTAAAGCAAAGTCCCTTGGTCTGAAGCCATCTTGAATATGCTATTGCTGTTTGGAGTGCATAGTATGAGACATCTTAGTTGACAACTTCCAAAATGTATAACTATTATCGTAGCATAAACCATTTGTATTATTAGAATGTATGTAGCTACAATGTGTATTCTTCAAGAAAGATTGCCTTGCATAACAGTAGATAATGGAGTGAAAACAATCTCGTAATATTTTGACTGAAGTTAAATCATATTCAAAAAGTTATTACTTACGGTAGATTTAATACCTTTCAGCCAGAACCTAAATAGGGTACAGAATAAATCAACAAATTTTGAGGTCAAAGTCATAGTATCTTTATTACATGATCATTAAGAACATTATAATTTGTCAGATTATAATACAAAGTTATTATAATACAATTGCAATATAATAGTTGTGAATTCAAAATTGGTGTTTAAATGTTGAAGGTCATGGTAGTTCTTGCATTTGCAGATTCCAGAAACTCTTCTATAGTGTAGACAGGATTCTTAAGTAGAAATTCTCTAAGCGAATTCTTCAGTCTGTCGCCTGTCAGGTTTCGGAGGAAGTCTGGAAGGAGGTTCTTTAATTTTCGGCCTATGTATGATGGTTTTTTTTTTTTCAAAGAGGGCTGTTCTGTGTTGCGGAATGGTAAGCCTTGAGGCATGGCGTGTGGGGTAATTGTGAACGTCCATGTGAGTCTGCAGGTGTAATTTGTCGACGTGTAAGATCGCTTCATAGATGTAGAGTGCAGGAACTGTAAGTATGCCTAGGGTCTGGTAGGCCTGTCGGCAGCTTTGCAGCGGCTCAAGGTTTGCAAGGGTCCTGATTGCCTTCTTTTGTAGTACAAGCACTCTCTTAAGGTTCCCTAACGAGGTTCCCCAGATTATGAGGCTGTATCTAATGTGAGACTCTACTAATGCATAGTAGGCTACTTTTGCCGCTTCCAGAGTGCCAACCCATTTGATACGTTTAACAACGTAGATACCTGTACTGATCTTTCTGCAAATGTTGTTTACGTGATCTGTCCAAGTGAGGCTGCTGTCTAGAGTTACACCTAAAAACTTAGTCTGATTAAGCACTGATATATTGGGGATGCTTTCAGGTAGGACTTTTTTCTTGCTAAAATGCACTTGTGTAGTTTTGTCAGGATTTATCGCCAAGTCATTTAATTTGATGTAGGCAATAGTAGGTAGTGGGGGGGAGGACGATTCTGAGTTCAAAAGCTCTAGTAATTACCTGATGGAGACACTTTTCACTGCTTAAGGTTTGATGGTAGAGAACTGAAACTGCACAAACCTCTTCTAGTGGTAGAGCCCTTGATTATCCCACAGTCACTTCCACATGGTTTCTATCTACAGGATCTCAGCTGGAAGTTAAAAGAGGCTTAAAGACAACAATTGTTTGTTGGAATTTTTTCAATTTATTACCAATTCCACCATCTCATTATACCTTTTTTCTTAGCTTCTTTCCCTACTGAACTATAAGAGCAAGTCATCAGTGGTGAAAACTGAAGATGCTATAGATGAGCTGCATTGGAAGCGACCTGCGCAAAGATTTCTTGTGCATAGGGGGAGGGAGGAGCAGAAGCTTGACCACTCCCCTCTTTAACTGCTTGATCTATTTCTTGCTGGTGCTTTGCTTCCCTGTTTAGGAGCATCGCGCTATGTTTTGTTATTCTTGTTGTTACGTAATAACAAATATTATTTATGTTAAGAATAGTGCATTGCATCTATTGAATATGTTAGTATAATTAAGAAGTATTTTAACAAATGTTTATTGTCAACAGCTGTTATTATTACCGGGTTTGTTAAACAGCTGTTATGTAACACATACCCTACGAGTGGTAAAGTTGGTAAGGAATGTGGATGGGAGAGCGAGTCCGTGCTTCTTCTCCCTCTCCACATCTCTCTCTCTCTCTGTCTCACCCCCCCCCCCGCACTGCTCACTTAATATGCTGCTTACAAAGTGGCTCATCTATAGTATCGTTCTATATATTATAGTTGTGATAATAATTTATGTGAAATTTACAGAGGTCGTGCAGTGAGGAGGCAGGAGTTGGAGCTGGCTCTGAGTGTGAAGCCTGACTCCTTAGAGACTCGGCTGTACCAGTTTGCGTTGAGAGGAGAGAGAGTGTGTGAGACAGAGACTATAACGAGACTGCCAGGTCACCCCATACATCAGTTGGCGGCCATGGAGAAGAATCTGGTTGAAAGTGCCGATCCTCAAGCTCTTGCCAGGACCTACCGCAGGAAACGCCGCCAACTAGTGACATCTCAGGCCCAGCCTCAGGGGGTTAGTAGTTATTGTTGTGTGGAAATCCTGAAGTAAATAAAACTATAAGATGCTCTATTTTCTTATCAGAAGCATTGAAGCTCTGAAGAGTAAACAACATTTGAATTTAACTGTAATTCTGTTGAAACATTTACTCCAACTTATACCGAATCAAAGTAACCCATTTTGTAAATATAAGCCTTCCCGTGGCTAGTACAATATCATTTGTCTTGTCATGTAGTAATTTATTGTTAGAGCAGTCTAAATATACAGTTTTAAAAAATCAGTCTGAAATGTGTAATAAAAACATTAGATGTAATTCCTCATCCAGGATATCGGCTAATTTTTTCTATTAGTCAATTGCTTTAACCATTTGAGGACGAGAAGAAATTGTGTTTGCCAAAACAGCATCATGTGTTTTTTCAAGTTCTTTGTACAAAAATTGTGCTCAGTACTCATTGAGGGTAATTTACATGTACTTGGGGAAAACTATCATATCTTGACTAGTATTCAACATATTTTGTTTTTTGTACCGTTTTGTTCTAAATTAAATTCTGCATTTAATGTTGTACCAAAATAAAATTAATACTTACTGAAATATTTATTGAAATAACTACATTTTTTTAAATCAAATTTACAGTGATTTTGAAGAAAACCAAAAACACTAAATATTTTAACTGTGGGAAACACTTTATTTTCTTTCCCACTACATAATAATGAGTAAGATCACAAAACATTATTTTCTTTGGATAATAAAGAACATAAATACATCTTTGCAAAACGAAAAGAATTGCTTATTTATGACATATAGGCATCTACGAGATATGTCCACAAAGTTCCATTTGTATATAAAAAAAGTGTACGGATACAGAAAAAATATTTATTGTACAAAAATCTATAACTACTTTTTACATAACTTCTGGAAGTTTTAAACAAACAAATAACAAAACTGGAAGTTTTAGGTACGTATCATAGCATGGCACAAGTTTTGTATGCCTTCTTCATAGAAGGTTGATGCCTGTGTTTTCAACCATGACATGGTACGACCAACAACTTGAAGTACTTTGTTTATCAAATTACCGTCTTTTTGTTTCCATATCTTCTTTTTATTTTATCAAAGATTGGGGCTTGCTTTATGTTGACAATAATAGTACTGGATATTTTGTTTCTTTTCTTTCATTCCAAGCAAAAGCAATTCATTTTGGCGCATATATATATATATATATATATATATATATATCTTTTGTCCCACTTAACATTTCTGTTTCGTTTTAATAGAGATACCTTTTAATAGGGTCCCTGCAATGTTGTGACATTGCTATATAAATATATAGCAATTAGTATTTACATAAAAAAATTATCAACAAAAAGATGAGAGCCGTCCTCAATGTGGAAAAATTGCTATAGCCTCAAAACGATTACCACTGAACATTTTACCAAACTACGTATTGAATTGAGTCACTTCTATTCCAGTAGCCTTGTAGTTAGGCCCATTTTTTTTTTCTCTTAGGACAAGAAGCTTATAAATTGCACTTAGTCCTGTAAGAACCTTGCGCTGCTTCCGGAGTGATAGGATATTCAGGATGGGTAAGGTTAGGGAGTAGGGGCCGCCTCCTATCGAGATCCGTGAGAAAGATTAGGGCACTACATCTCAAAGTCATCCCGGAAGAAGGGGAGGCCTGCTCTGAAACAGCCTCTCCAGTCAAAGTAGGCAGGGGGTGGCACACCCTTGTTGAAGTTAACAAGAACCTCTGAGGTAAGGGAACAAACCACACTAACTCCAACAGTCATCTTCCACAGTATACTAGACCTATCGAATTGCCCATGAACCCCAGAATCTCAACATTTGCGGTTAGTGATGTGCCGCTACTGGACATCCATAAGGTTGCCCAGATTGAAGTGGCACATCGGTTTTTGCTGTGCCCAGTGGTGGGTTCAACTGGTAGGTATAAACTAGCCAGAAGTGATCCCCGCTGGGTATCCCATGATTAGTTATACAGCGATAAAAACTTTCATTTCTCTAAGTGTAATATTTGTTCTAATCTGGATTTTAGATTGAGGTGTGTTATTTAGGCCTGCGTGAGTTTAAATATATATTTTGGCATACTCGTTGGTCATGTTAAAAAAATTTGTCTACAAATTTAAAGTAAACAAGACATTAAAATAGTCAACTGGCTATGCTTACATGCAGGCTGTCAGAACATCCCAGAAAAATCTTTTAAAAAATTGACAAGCAATGAAATTGATATTTGGAGATGCAGCAGCTGCAGAGAAACTGTTGATGCCACACCAACGACCCCCGTCTGCTCCAGCATCCCAAATTTGTTGTTCTCTTCCATAAATGATTTAGAGAGCAGTCTTAGTGAAAATAACATTTTAGAAAACCTTGAAGACAATGGGGAAAAGTTACAAGCAGCTGCAAAAATAGGAGCAGCTCTGTTAGAGGAAAACAATTTTTTGAAAGAAAAAAATTTGAGGCTAGAGATCAAAATAGAATTATTAGAAGAAAAAATTTTTAAATTTGAAGCTGAAGAAAATAAGTATATTGGTAAAATAGAAGATTTGCTTCATAATATTTCTGAAACACAAGTTCAACTAGAAAAGGAAAAAAAACTTCGGATGGACGCACAAAGTATCTTTGAAGAACATGATAGCCAACAAGGTCAACTAGTTGATGACTATGTCAAAACAATAGATCATTTGAAAAATACAATTAGTACTCTTGAAAAGAAAATTACCTCCCAAAAAACTCAACATTCAGAGTTAACAAAATACTCTAACAAGGGAACTCAAGCTGAACCCCTACACCTCGCCACTCAGCCTGCAACTGTTTCCTCAAGCTTTCTCATCGATCTCGCTCAGCTAAAAGATAGGCAAAACAGTTTGGAAAATGCAGTTAAGGCCTTAACGACACAAATTCAAGATGTACCACTTATCAAAGAAAAACATATAACTGCAGCTCAAAGTCACAAAATAGTGAGGAACAATGCGCTAATTAAACCTAACTATACTCCTGCTAAAAAAGGAAAAAAGAACTTTTTTAGCGTTTCATTGCAAATGGCTATGAATAAACAACGTTTAACTGCTCAAGACTTGGATCAGATTAAGATAGGGGGAGTCTGTCAAACCCCGTCACAAAAACAGAACACCACCTGTGTGACTCAAGGCTCCAGCCAAACGACAACTGACCAACAGATGATAGGGGGAGTCTGTCAAACCCCGTCACAAAAACAGAACACCACCTGTGTGACTCAAGGCTCCAGCCAAACGACAACTGACCAACAGATGATAGGGGGAGTCTGTCAAACCCCGTCACAAAAACAGAACACCACCTGTATGACTCAAGGCTCCAGCCAAACGACAACTGACCAACAGATGATAGGGGGAGTCTGTCAAACCCCGTCACAAAAACAGAACACCACCTGTATGACTCAAGGTTCCAGCCAAAAGACAACCGACCAGCAGATGACTCAAGGCTCCAGCCAAACGACAACTGACCAACAGATGATAGGGGGAGTCTGTCAAACCCCGTCACAAAAACAGAACACCACCTGTATAACAAGACCACTGGATACCCCAATTCAGGAGGGTAACAGAACTGTTGTGGAAGTACAAATACATCACCAGGACAACTACTCACCTCCACAACATACCATTAATAGGACAGTTCAAAAACAGTATTTTTTAGAAACTGTTCCACAGAAGAGAACGCGCTACAAAACTCGGGTATTCATGAATTCAATGTTCCAGACACAGAGAAATACACCCTCTTTTACCAACCAATCAAATGCAAAACACAATTCACGATATTACACCAAAACACAGACAGAATTGCTAACAAAATTAATAGAATGAATTCTCTCCTGGAAATACAAAAACCAGATGTTTTGATTGTAACCGAACACGGCCAAAATAAAGAAACACTCCTGAATACTAGGCTTATTGGGTACACACTGATTTCTGACTACAGCAGGAAACAGCATCTAAAGGGGGGAGTAGCTATCTACACGAAAGAACATCTTAAGGAAAACAGTGAGGCTATCATCACTATCGAAGATCTCTCAATAGAAATGGTGTGTGAAGTGGCTGCCATTAAGCAAAAAGTGGGCAAGTCAATTTTCATTATAGTAGGTATTTACAGACCAGATAACAACCTCGAGTCTGGCCTAGAAGTGCTAGCTGAAGCCCTAGAAAACTTACAGTCTCAGCAACACCCCATCATTCTAATGGGTGACATAAATATCGACTGCCTGAAAAATCAAAACGACACAACACTACTGATCGAGACCCTGGCAAGCTACAACCTCTATAGAAAGAACCTCCCTGCCACTCGGATAACACCAACATCAAGAACATCCATCGACTGTGTATGCTGCAACATCAGAGAAGAAGAAATCACTGTAAAGGTAATAGAAACCAGCATATCAGATCATACGGGACAACTGTGTGTCATAAAGGGAAGAAAAACTCAAACGCCAACCACAACTTGTTGGAGGGGTAGAAACATGAGTCACAGAAACATACTGACAATGAAACATCTCCTTAGTCAAGAAATCTGGACAGAAGTATACAACTCCAATGAAGTTAATGAAGCATATGACAATTTCAGCCGAACTCTTCTTGCAGCACTCAATCAAGCATGTCCAGTGAAACATACCAGGTGCAAAAGAAGCGGAAACAAAAATAAACACACTCTCCACAACCCTAATGCTCAAAAATTGAGGCAAAGATTTCTTTTCGCTCAAAACGCTTACAACACCACTGGTAGCGAGGAACATAAAAGACACGCTGCCCATCTCAAGAAAGAATATGACTTGCAACTCCGCCACCTAAGACAACAAGACACAATAGCTAAGATAACAGATGCGGATAATAAAACAAAAGCCATCTGGGATGTCATAAACTTAGAAAGGCAGCCAAAAGAAAACAAAAATGCCCTCACCCAACTCGAGGTAGGTGGCCAGGTTACGTCCAGCCCAGTGCGGATGGCAGACTATCTCAACAACTTTTTTGTCAACATGGCTGAAGAAACCATCATAAACAATGGGCTGAACAATAAACAACCATTTACTCCGACCGAAAATAGTTACATCCCCAACCTGACACTGAAGCCAACTAATTCAGAAGAAGCTGCCAAAATTATTAGTGGATTGAAGTCAAAGCCCTCAGCAGGATACGATGACTTATCTACCATAGTCCTGAAAAAGTGCCAAGACGAACTTATAGAACCACTGGTGCACATTACTAATCTATTTTTTTCATCAGGAGTTTTCCCGTCTGCCCTGAAGCTTTCAAAAGTGTACCCCAAGTTCAAACAAGGTGATGCCACAAAAGCAGGCAACTACAGGCCTATCTCACTAATCCCAACCATATCCAAAGTAATAGAAAAATTAGTGCTGATTAGACTTCTCGAACATCTTTCAAACAACAATCTCTTAACAGAATATCAGCACGGCTTCCTACCTGGTAAATCTACAACCACAGCACTGATTAATCTTGTAGAGTTCCTACTAGATCAGCATGAAGATGGGAACACATCAACTGCCATTTTTCTAGACTATAGTAAAGCCTTTGATAGTCTTGACCATGAACACCTTCTGAAAAAGTTAATGACACTTGGAATTCGTGGAACCTCAAAAGCATGGTTTACCAGCTACTTAACGGAACGAACACAAATGGTTGAGCTAAGATACAACAGTAATAGAGAAACGGAAAAGGTCAGGTCAAGCACAAAAAAGATCACAAGAGGTGTACCCCAGGGCTCTGTGTTGGGACCCATTATGTTCATTCTCTTCACAAATGACTTCCCTAAGTATATACAGGAATACAGCAACTGCATCATGTATGCTGATGACTCAGTGCTCTTGCTCGGCAGAAGAACTCCTGGTCAACTAGAAATAGATGCATACACAGCAGTGAATATGGCTATCCAATATTGTCATAACAATGACCTAGTTGTGAACGAGAAGAAGACAAAACAGCTCATTCTAGGGAGGTGTAGAAAAAAAACTCCAAGGCTACCAGAGACCGATGACACCACCTTTACCAAGTACCTTGGGGTAACAGTTGACCAAGACCTTTCTTGGACACCACACATCAACAACCTCTGCAAAAAGCTAAGCACCAGACTGTATGTAATACGACGAATAAAAAATATAGGAAACACCATGACCACGAGGATTGCATACTTCTCCCTGTTTGAATCCTATATCCGCTATGGGATAGCAGCTTGGGGAGGGACAACTTCTGGCAACCTGCAACGCATACTTTTGAAACAAAAAAAAGCCATACGAATACTGGGTAATCTCCAACCACGAGAGTCTTGCAGGGATGCTTTCAAGCACCTCAAAATCTTAACAGTCATAGGCCTGTACATCCTGGAAACAGTAACGTATGTCCACATCAAGACTCCAGGCATAGCAGAAAGGGGTGAGCAATTCCATCACTACAACACCAGACGGGCCACTGACTACTGCCTTCCTGTGCACCGACTCCGCAGCACTGAACATAAGCCAAGTTACATCGGCGCCAAAATTTGGAACTGTTTGCCAGAGATGCTGAAAAAAGTGGATCAACAACAATTCGCTCGTCACTTGAAGACCTGGCTTCTCAATCGACCCTTCTACAGCATTGAAGAATTCATGAGCTGGCAAACTCAACCAGACTTTTGAAAAATTACTCAGAATTGTACTTGCTCCTCAGTAATATTGTATGACACTATACTTATCTTGACGATAACGTAATAAAGATATTTTTGATTTGATTGATTTGATTTGATTTGACTTATGCCCAAGGTCTTCAAAATAAGGAACTGAGCACTGCTTCCATGATCATTTGATTCGTCAACTGTTTTCCATAAGAAATTTGGGTCTTGATCAGGTGGTGTACTAGGCCTACTTCTGGGAGTAGGTCTCAGTAGAACAGTAGGCTTACCAGATAAAGCTCCTGGTTGAGCAATGTAAGGACAAAGGGAGTTGATGAACTTACAAAGGGTTCATAAGTTTGATCTTCATCCACGTCCAAGTCTCATCTAATTAACTTTAACTTCCCTCCTCTAATTATCCATCTTATTCATAGGAAATGTTGTCATCTGATAGCCATCATTCAAATCACTGCCCACATCCATATCACTTACAGCTGACATACTAAGTATTTTCGCTTACGGGAGACTTTGAACTATTTCTTTTAACTTAAAAACATGAAGCAAGATGTGCTATATTCACAAAGTGGTGAAATACAGCTGTCTGCAACAATCAGTGAGCAGTTAGCTGAGACAAATGGCAATTTCTCAATCATAGACTGCCAAAATACGAAGTCAAACTTTTACAAACTAATATGTTTCAATATATCTTTGTACACAACTGTGGAATTTCAAAGTGTTTTGTTAAATAGGTGGCCAGTAAAATAATAAAAAGTGCATATCCTCACAATATGATAATCAGGAGTTCACACCATTTTTTACAACGTCCATATAATATGGACGTCGGGGTTAAAAGGGCTAAATTAAACTAAAACCATGCATTATGAGTAAATATTTTTGGTAGACTTTACTGTCAATATCATAACCGAAAAACTTTAAAATAAATTGGAAAAAAATTTGCTAAAGCCTAAGACATGTAGTATTTCATAAATTTAGAATATTTACAATGTAAAACAATAAAAAAATACCACTAGGTATTCTTAGAAACATTATCTTCGTAAAGAGTTTGCAAGTGAAGGAAGTAAAGGATTTTTAAATCTCCACTGAGATTTGAAAATAAAAAAATATATTGTTCTATTTCTTGTAAGTATAACTATGTTATTCCTTTAACTTTGTATAATAATAGTATATTTGGTTGAGTAAACAATGTAATGTTTAACTTACTTTAATCATCCTCTAAAGCAAGTCACTTGGTTGTATTTTATGCAAACAGGAATGCTGCACAATGCACTCTTATTGAAAGTTTTTGCCAGTGCGGTTACACAATCTAGATAGCTTCTATGTTTGGCCTAAATCTTATTTTTGCAAAACATCTTCCTTTTTTTTTAGAATATTTCATGTACTCATTTTGATACGATTTGGCGGTGGACCCAGTGATACCCAGTGGACCTCACGCAGGGTGATACCATTTCCTTGGCTACAGCTCTTCATCCAATATGTTTTTACAGGTTTGTCTTCGCATTCATTTTATCATTTCAAGCAAGTTCAATCCAACTACGTTGAGAACATTGTAAAAAGATGTCAGAAACCATGAATTAGTTTTTCTTGAGACGGAGTTCTATGAACAGATTTCATCTACTACATCATTGTCCATTTCATACGCCAGAAGGACAATCTTATTCTTATATAGAACATAAGAAACAAGAGTTATTTGGTTTTTTAATAAAACCAAAAAGTGAGGAATCAACATCTCGACTATTAGTAATAAAAAACTTTCTAATTTTCAGTCTCGGTTTTCTTTATTCTTTGTTCCAACTAATGTAATCTCGTGAGATTGTAAAAGTGTATTAGATATTGGTATGCTAGTAAACCAATTATCACAGGTAACTTACTGTACTTGGTTCCATTGTAACCATTTCCGGTTGCTAGAGGCAAGGAGCTCAGATTTCTAATCAGGAGTTAGTGCATGGTCGATTTGATTTTTTTTAAGTCTCAAGTGGTACATGTGTCAGTGGTGGATTTCTTATAACTGTAATTGAATGAGGTGTTTTCGATAAAGCTTTATTTCACTGGTGATGTATTTGTTTGTTGGTACTATTCTTTATACAGCACTAACTCTGCTTATCCGTGGTAATCAACGACAAGCTTCCCGCGGTTAACCCCAAAAACAGGCTTAAACAAAGGGAGCCATTAACAATGTTAAAACTAGTAATTAATTGCTAAATAAAATGGATTTCGGTTGAACTTACATAATAACAACATTTTTAATCCATTTATATTGCCTGTTTAGTTCAGAAAAAAACAAGTTAGACAATTTAATATTCACAAAAATCAAATAACCATGTACAATATTTGTAATTGATTTAGTGTGTTTTTGCAGAAGCTTATTTCCTTATTATTGTCGAACGTAACATTCGCAAAACTGGTTTGTCACAAATTAAAGTCTGACTTTGTGCCCCTCCAAATACTCTAGCAAACAACGTGATTTATTACTGCTTCATGCGTGGTGACCTTGGGCTCAGCCAGCAAACCCTCCTCACGCCCTTCTCCGTCACTTTCATTATCAACAATTCCCTGTACAGGTCTTACAATTTCATCATCTTCAATACTTGCAAAGGCCGGCAAGTTTTGTGTCAATTCGTTTACATTTGCTTCGTCAACATTCTCTCTACCTGGAAATCTATTAGCTAACTGAGCCAAAGATGCTGAGGATGTTATTTCATTGTTATCAAAGCCAGCAAGTTCGTCATCTTTTGAAATATTTGGAAATATTTTTTCCCTCAATTTCGTCAGCTTTTACGGACATGTATGTGGGACACAAATCAAGGGGATCAGGTCTACCTGGCCTAAAGAACTGTCTTTGATTCCCTGAAGGTCCAGGGCGACCATATTCAACAGGATCAAAAGTAGGGTCCTCATCTGTATCAGTCTCGTCTGAACTTGAATCTGAGATTTCATTGTCAATAACATTGTTACCTGCCACGATTAGACTGCTTAGTATAGTATTTTCACTGGCAGGTGAACACATCTTTGTTTCTTACTCATTTTACAAACAAAACATGCAAATAAAGTAAACAAAACATGCAAATAAAGCAAACAAAACTACCAACAACACATTACGTCTTTTTGACACTCAGAAATAATGGTTAACACAAGCCAACTCACTACAGAAGTAGGGTTAAACATCTATTTCGTCTTCGTTATGTAAATGGTCTTCTTCACTCACGTAACTTTAGATAACTCATATCACAATATAATCGGCACAATATATTCATATACATATATAGAATAACAAACTCAGAAAACTATTACTTGATTGCCGTTCTTACAGCAGACGTCAACAGACAGAACTGAAAATAGCGCGGCAACTCAGGCCTTATAAGGGTTAACTGGCGATAGATTCTCATCCAAAACAAATTTATTTAACTCCACTGACAACGATAATAACAGCAATCTAAATGGATTACAAACGTTATTATGTAAGTTCAACCAAAACCTATTTCTTTCGAAATTAATTACTAGTTTAACATTGTTAATGGCTCCCTTTGTTTAACCGTGTGTTTGCTCCAGCCTAATCCCCACTAAGTCCGTTCCCCCCCCCCCATGTCAAGCTTGTGTATGCCGTGACATTGTTTAAACTTTGTGAGTCATCCAGATGATGCATAAACCTAAGTCTAGGGCACTAAAAAATAATATTGCTTTTTCTGTGCATATTGATCCATTAATCGGATGACCGAGAGCACGTTGCATTCAATCATGGCTTTGTCTAGATCATCATGTGTTGATTTCTTTATGGTTGAAAAAAAATATCATTACAGCAGAGATGAATCAGACAAACATGCAGATTGTAGAAGATCATCTTTATTCTTTTTAAGACTCTATCAGTATATTCACCGGTTCCAGATCAAATGGTGAACCAAAAACAAAAATCGAAAAGTTATTATTAACACACTCTTATAGAAACGATTCACTTGATGGAAACAATTGATCACCGGTTTGTTTCATTCACCCATGAAAGACTAACAGCATCAGTTTCACATGTAAGTTGAATAATAGGTGGGGTGAAGGTGTTTTTGGGAAAACAAAGAGGGAGTCTAAAAATAGATGCAACCAAAACTACTAGTGAATAGGCAGACAACACAGCAGCTGGTGTGCATGCTGCATGTGTCTGTATTTTGTTATACAACTGCCCTCTTTTAGTCACATAATACAGTATTGATGATGATACTCAATCTTTCATCAATAATTTTTTATTTCTGAAAACAGTCAATTTCACATTCAAAATTCCTGTAATAAAAAGTTTGGTCAGCCCTCAATATATAGTACATGGTAACGTTGAGCCTATGAGTAAAGCACCCATCCATTTTAATGGTTGTTTTAAACTCTATATATTTTGGCGTGTCTAACTTTGAAATGTTTTTAAAGGCTCACAACAAGGCTCCAGACAGGCAACAGTCCCTGTGGGATGCCACGGAGAGCCCAGTTGTTGTGGAGAAGAGACCCCGCCTGCCACAGAAGGTTGTCTCTTGTAAGAAACAAGCCATGTATACAGTCAGAGATGGTAAAATCGTGCAGCTCAGTGCGGAACATGGGAGTGGTGTTGACAAGCCTGCGAGCACAGCAGCCGAGGACAGCTTCAGTGGTCAAGTTTTTGTGGCACTGCAGCCTTCAGTAGAGAAGCCACAAGTCTGTGATAGACTTACAGAAGAGGAAATACGTAAATTGCCGAGATTTCACAACTACAAACAAGGGGAAGTCTCTAAGGTAATTCCGTTGTATTATTACTCGAATAATCCAAAGTGAGTTATTCAAACAAATTTCGTAAGTTTTCCAAAATGATAAAGTTTAGGAAAAAATCAAATTAGAAAAATTAAAAGTGCCTCGTTAAGATTTTTAAATAACGGATTAGAGCTTTGGCCATATCTCACCAGGTTTCGTTAACCAAGTCCTCTTTAATAGGCTTATATTTTTTATGGTTTTAAGGGGAGCGGGTCGTTCCTATCCCGCGCATGTTAAATTTACAAACTTTAGGTACATGTATTGTCAAAACTAAGTAAGTTACAACCTTCAAATTTTTTGTAGGCAAAGAGTACTCCTTTATAAACATCTCTTGCAACTTTAGTAAACAAATCTTTAAAAAAAATTTTTTTAGGAATTTTTAAATATTGTGTGTAAAAAAATTATTTTTTTATACCAAAACATTTTTTTTCTCATTTGTTTTTTTAGATAGAATGATAAAAGATGCAACACCATTTGGAATTGCACTGTTCTATATGCATACCAAATTTCAATTCTCTAGCATTTATAGTTTTTGAGATACATGTACCTTTATATGAAAAAAACCAAGTTTCCGGGAAATGTCCGGTAAAGGCAAAAATGACTGCTAAACTAACCTTTTGCTGCTAAAACATCCCAGCTCCGTACTCAGGGTCATCTGGGTCTTCATTTTCCTCTTCTAATGCAAGTTTTCTTTTCCTCCTAGCAACTCTAGCCTCCTTGGTCATGTCTAAAGCAGATTTTTCTGCCTTTTTCAATCGTATTGTATCAAAATTTCGCAATGCGGCAACAGACTTCTCGCTCAGTTTGATTCCTAGCTTGTTATACACATCCAATTTGCTGGTGAATCCATTATTAAAAGTTAAAACTGCATCATATATGCCAAGTTTTAGAGTGTTTAGCCTTACAAAAACATTTTTAGGCACCTTAGACCAGACGGCATTGTTGAAACTTTCGTTCTGGTTATGAGTCTTTTGGTCAAGGCATTTTTTTAGAAGATCCGGATTGGCTAAATCTCTATAAATTTGTTTGATCTGTACCATCACTTCATATGGCAAATTGTGTGACTTATGGCTGAAAGTCTGATGTAGGGCTTCGGCTTTATTATAACCGCACCACGACTCCGGCCCCTTTGGACATAGGCCATGTTGCGGAGTGTCATCATTCGATATTTTGTGGAAATAAGTTGCCCACACATTTTTAACCATTTGTTGAAGATCTGATCCACCTCTTTTTATAGCTAGGCCATAATATTCTTGCAGCTTGTCTATGTCATTATTTGTTAGCCTATTCTTGCCCCCTATTGCTCTATTATCTTTTAGTTTTGTTTTTCCCAACCGTTTCTTCAATTCCCTTAGTCTGCTCCCCATTCTCTTCTTGACATGATTGACGCATTCCAGTTTTCTTACTTCTACTTCATCTCCATATGGCTTATCGTCAACCACCTTTTTAAAACCATTGCTGTCACCATCTCCTAAGTATCGTACATACCGTACATTTCGATCTCTGGACTTTCGGAAAACATCTAGGGCACCCGCAACTTCCATGCCGCCACTTGACCCTTCGTAGTTTTAGGAACATATATGATCAGGTACTATTTTTTTTTTATTTTCATGTACAGTGCAGATTTGACAGTATTTGGACATTATGGAAACATCCAACACCTTGCCAGTATCTAATGATGTTACGCTGACAACCCCATTCAGTGACTTGTGTCCCCTCCTTTGCCAAGACCCATCTAAACAAACCGTCAAATCTCTTTTTGACGTTTCTTCACACTCATTTACAGACACAGCTTCCTCAATTGCCTGCTTCATACTTTCACTAGCACAATTTTCAACAGCCTGATATATTATGTTACTACAAGGTCCTATTTTTTGAGGTGGTAAAGGTAAGTCTAATAATGAACACAGAATGTTACCTGCGCTGATACCTTTTCCGATCGTTCTCATGCCGTAAATAAATTTCAAGTTTACCTCATATTTTCCATTCTCATTTTTTTTAGAGTTGTAAAAATTAGTTGATTCCAAACAAACACAACATTTCAGTTCAATATTCACAGCCAATCCAAATCTTTTCTTATCCGTAGTACAAAGTTCTATGCAGTCTTCGCTATCGCAGAATTTACATTTTACAAATTTTTTTAATTGCTCACTAAATAAACTAAGATCCAAAATAACACTACCCATTCCAGTTCCTTCATAATTGTCATATTTATCAAAGGACAGTTTTTTAGAAGCAGAGCTAATGTTTGCATTAGTAGTAGGCCTAGGGCTAGGGCTAGCAGAATCTGTTTGGGTAGGCCTAGATTTAGAGTCCAACTTACGGTACTTGTTTCCTCTAAACTCACGTTTAGATTTAGTTTTGTAACTAACCTTTGCTCTTGGCATGGTTATAAGAAGTTGTAAAACACTTCAAGAAACAATACACACTCCTAATCTACCACTAACTATGAATAAAGTGCAACACTTTTAGTAAAACACAATTATCCGACACAAACACATATAACATAACCTCCTAAGCATATCAAAACAAATAAAGCAATATTCTTTCTGTCATCTGTATTCCCAGTTGTCAGTACCAGGTTGACCAACAGAGCAAAGCCATAACATACTTATAACTAACACACATGATATATATGATTGTGTCAGCCAACATCTTACGAACTGCTGCAAAAAAACTAGTGAACATCTTTTGTTTGTGAATTTTTTTTGGTAATTTATAAATTTATTTGAGCATTAATACTTACATATTTTTAAAATACACACTTTAAACTATTAAAAAATGCAATAAAAAATTTTTCTAATTTTTTTTAATTTTCATCGACCTGCTCCCCTTAAAAGAAGATATTAAACATTTTTCTTTGAGAGCCTATTATATAAAAAAATTAGTCGTATGTACCTTAAACACTTTTTAAAATGGAGGAATGTTAGTTTCGATGTTTCCCAAAATTAAAAATGTTTCTTTATTTGTCACTGCACATTATATAAATGTAGGATAAGCGTAAAATACTAAAACTATTACTAATCCATAAACCCGATGTTATAAACCTCTTGTTAGAAACATTTATAAATCAGAGGATAAGTAATTTTTGGACATTTGCTTCCTGCTGTAATGACTTTCTTGGTGACAAAAGGATACAGTGTGTTCCTAAATGATACATTTTCAGTTTGCTGCTTTTGTTCCCTAAGATTTTTTTCAATCTGTCCTAAATCTCTATCGGGATCTAAAAAAAGTATGGGATACTTCTGGATATTTGTGATTGATTGTTTAAAAACTTTTTTTACTAATAGATATTGATACAGCTAAATAAAGGAAATATTTTGGTTCTGGCCAGAACACGAATCTGACCAAATACTCTAGTGATCAATATCATTGAAAGCAGCATCTATTACAAAATTGGTTAGCAAGGAATTCGCTACTTTGTTGCTTCCTCTATTGGCCATGTCCTCTGTCCATGAGCAAAACATCTGCTGTCTCACCCTTAGCAATATGCTCACCTAGGTTGTAGAACCATAGTTGCCTCAAATAAAATGCTCATGATGTTAATCTTGGCCAAGGCAGTTTGTTTCACATCTACTGTTTTATAATGGATTTTATCATTTGTTCGTGCCTTCTCCATATTTTCGCCATCATCGCAGGTTGAACATGTATCACTTCGAGGACAAGTTTAAAACGTTAAATATGTTGCTGTGTGTGTATTTGAAATATTTAAGTTTGTCTTCCATGTCACGTAGATCAACGTATTAGCAATACAGTTTACAAGATTTAACAAGGGGGATAAATAGTGTTTGTGTGAGTTTTTATTTCTAGAATAGTGAGAAGATTCAGCTTGATTAGATTTGATATGATCGTGGACATATTTTCTAACTTCCTGTGTAATCTTATGAGGTCCTTGACATGTGGTCTCTTATAAACACCCAGTATAATCAGTTTGGACTTATTAGGTATACTTACTAAGCTAAAAGAAAGCTGTTAAAACACTACTCTAATGAATTTGGTGCAAAAAAATTAGAACTTTAGATTTTTCTCAGAAAAAATCTACTTTAAAGCACTTTTTCAAGTTTTTTACCTTCAAAAAGTCTTTATTTTCATAAATTTCCATAACGTCATCAATTACATTTTTGGGGTTAAAATTTTTTCTGATGTATTTCTTCACTTGGCTGTGTATCTTCCTAATATTTTATTTTGTTGTTCTCACTTTTCAGTGTTTTTAATACCTACTGCCCTCTGGATAACATTTTAATTTCAATAGATCACTCTATTACTGGTAAAGTGAATACACAACTCTCAGCACATAGCACTCAAGTTAGAATGCAACAGCTTAGTGATGATCTCAACTGATGTAAATGGATGAAGGTGGTAAGTAAGAATGGGATTACGCTAGTGAAGTGGATGATATAAATAAGTGATAGATGGTTCAGTGAGTGAGGGGGGGAAGTACATCATTGAGTGATTGAAGGATGTAAGTGAGCATAACATTGGCCTTCATCCCTTAACCCTCCGAGTGTCCATCATATTTTATGAAGTGCACACCTGTTTTGTGAGGTTTTGCAGGCTCTCCTTGTAAAATCTATAATAAATCTAAATATAAAGTGTTATATACAATTTTTTCTGCAAAGAACTGAGCTTTCAGACTGTGTAACTATAAAGTTAGAAAAATAATTCTCTTACCTTAGAAGTAAAGAAATTAAAATAAAAAAAAAACTTTTCAAAAAAGTATGGACATGTATTTGAAATATTAAATATATTGAAATTTCAGAATAGCCAAATTATGGGAAATTTAGTCCTGAAGACAGAAATGTATAATGTTAAACAGTTTCTACATATATAGTTTTTATTTTATAGGGGAGACCGGGGCACTATTGGACGTAATTTCATGTTTCACTTTATGCATTTTTCTAATTATGAAAACTGTTAGTTAAAAAATTTTAGTTTTTTGCCTTGTGTTTAGTTGGTCTTCTAGAACCCCACAACAAATTTTCTAGATAATTTGAGCACCCTTTTATGTGGATTATTTTTTTTTTATAAACCTCTACATTTTGTCCAAATTTGCCCCGTCGGGGCAGTTTTGGACAAAATGATTTTTTATTGGGGCACAATTGGACAGTGCTAAAAATTGGTTTAATTGGACATAAAAATAACTCATTTATAGGTTTCAAACATCATCTATATTTAAGTAAACATATATACAAACTTTATAACTGAAAAAAACAGAAGACACACGTAAAAAACTATTTGAAATTAAAAGTAGTCAAATTTTCCTTGAAAACAAAGCAGTTTGCTGCTCTGGATGTCCCACCAATTATATCTGGTTGTCGCAGCTTGAACTCGATGTCTTTGGTTTCGACAAAGCTGACTTCAACATTTTCTGGGAAGTAAAACTTGTAAGAGTTTTGGTTCTTTTTGAGAAATTTCACACTGAAACCATCAGTCACATGCTCCTCTATTTGGCCAATAAAGTGGTAGATGGCCTTCTTAGAAGCAAACTTTGTCAGTATGAAGTCATTTGTGGCATAGTTTTTATCAGGAAGGTAATCAAACAGTTCTTCTTCATCCTCAGAAAAGTCTTCAGGACTAAGGCCTCCATCGTCTAGTTTTATTTGTATCTCATCTTCGTTGCTAGATGAGTCATCTTGATACAGCTTTCTACAGGCCCCCTCAGTTTTTTTCTTCTTACTTTCCTTTTTTACTGCCCTCTCTTGTTTTCTTTTTTCCACCAACATTTTCTTATGTTCTTTTTCTTTTAACTCTGCTACAAGAGCATCTTTCTCTGGAGTATCAGTCAGAATTCGCGAACGACCTTTTTTTCGGCCTCGCCTTTCCTTTCCCTTAGGAACGTATTTGGGGTAAGGCATGACATCCTCTGGAGTAAGCGTCAATGTAGTAGGTCTTTTAACATTTACTGGTTGTGGCGTTGATGGGCCAGGTACATTCGGGTCAATAGTTGGCTTGTTTGATGATTGTGAGCCTTGTGGGTCGTCAGAGCTTTGGCTATTTTCCATCAACGGAAAGTCACATGACGTACCAGGCACTGGATTATGGTTGTTGGTTTCTTCTACTTGCGATGACATAACACGGTCAGTCACACTGGCACCCTTGAAATCATTGTCAGTGAACACACTGCGGCTGAGTGGATAGATTCCAGCTTTACGAAATCCACTTTTGATGTTAGATGCAGTGAAAGATTCAACAAATGGTTTAGCAGTAAGCTGAGCAATTTCTCGAATTGTAATCGTATGACCAGGATGTTGAGATAGCCAGAGATTGAATTCAGAACGTAAGCGCCTTTTAAACGGACTAAAAACTGCTACATCCAGCGGCTGACTTTTGTGCGTTGTGTGTGGATGGCTAGTGATCATATGTATGCCATGATCTCTGCTGTACATCACCACATCCAAGCCAATGTGGGACTCATGATTATCCAGGGTTAAAACCACGGGGTTTTCTTTAGAACATTTTGTGGCCTTTTGGATATGTTTAAGCGTCTCTAAAAAGAGAGCTGATGTCATCCAACCAGAATCAGAATAAAGAGCTTTGCTTCCTTCAGGTGCCCCAATCATGTAGGCAAAGTTTGGGCGTTTTCTGGGGAAAATGTAAATTGGTGGCAAGTAAGTCCCATCGGCGCATATGACGGCACAGAAAGTTATTTGCTCCCCCCTCTCTCCTGATACGACTTGGCCCACCTGTTTTGTTCCCCTTGCTGCAATCACTTTTGGCGCCTCCAGCACAGTACTTATTCCACTCTCGTCTAAATTTAAAATTCTTGACGGAGGAACTTCTACTTTTGCGAACAAAGCTTCTAGGTTGTCAAAATACGTTCCCACGTTGTGTTTATTAAAGCTAGTGTTCCTGGACAGACTAGTCTTTTCTGCTTGGCGAAGTGAAAGTCCTTGATGTCTCTTCATAAAATGGTTTAGCCATTCTTCTCCTGATAAGCCTGTAGTACGCCATTTAGCAGGTATGCGTTGATCGAGATTCAAAGCCAAGGCATATTTGAAGGCTAATTCCCTGGCCATCATGTAAGTTAGGCCATAGTTCATTCTGGACCTTTCAATGCAATAGTCTGCAATTTTTTGTTCTTGTTCAGGTGTAAATACTTGTCTTTGAGAGTATTTAGTGTTATAAACAGGGGCCATATCTTCTATAGTAACCTCTTTTACTGGCTGGTGCTCATCTTCAACCTCTTGAAATAAAGTTACATTTTCATTGCCCACAGGCTCATTGACATGATCCTCATTGTTAAGCTCATCAACTCCATTACCATTGTTAGGCTCATTAGCTATAAGACTATTCTCATTGTTGACTTCCTTTTGCTTTACTTTGTTGAGTCTGAAATGTAGGGTCGACTTTTTAAGCCCATGGGCTTCGGCAGCTTCTCTAATGGATCGGTAGTTACCATTTCTATAGTCATTTAATGCCGCTACTATAGATTCTTCAGAAATATTAGCCCTGTCTGTTTTCTTTATATACTTCCTAACCATCTTTAACCTGGAAAAACAAAAAAACAGTATGTAGCAATGACAAAACATAAAATAATGTTTTGTCCAATTGTGCCCCATACTTTTGTCCAAAACTGCCCCGAGGTAGGTTAAGATATAAAAATTGAAGATTACAGAAAGGAAGTGACATAACCTCAAAATGAATGAATTCATTGCATAGTCAGTTAAACTAACAATTTCAAAATAATAGACACAATTGTTTCAGGATAATACTTACTGTGAAAGAGATAAGTTTGTGAATATGCAAAATCACTTCATTTTGGGTAAAAAACATAAAATATGAACTCAATTTCTAAGAAGATGTGCCACAATAACCAAACTTTCCACAGTGAAATGTGACCGTCTCAGGCATACCAAAATGGGAAATTGAAGGGAGACAAAAATTTCCCTCTAGCTATAAAAGGCATTGTCCAATAGTGCCCCAGTCCAATAGTGCCCCGGTCTCCCCTACATATTTTTATGAAAAAGCGCACATTTGACAATTTTCCTAATTGCAGTAGTTATATAACACATTGATATAACAAAGTTCTTAGCCTTTTGCTATCAAATGTTATATATTTTTCATATACAAATCAGAGAATTCATATTCATTAGTATCTAATTTGATATTATAAATCTAAAAGTATACTTTGAAGAAAGTAAACAGAACATTTTTACAAAAAAATATTATAATATATTAAAATATAGCACAAATATACATTGCTGTAAGATTATTTAGTAATTAATAATATATATATATATATATATATATATATATATATATATATACAGGGTGAGTTTTTTAAAGTGATCCAATAGCTAACTTTTTAATTACACGACTTAGCACCACACTTTAAATTTGGAACTTGCTCAATTTTAAGTTTCACTCAGGGATACACTTTCAAATTTTTTGAAGATGGCCGCCATTTTCCAATATGGCGGTCAACTTTAAAATCTCTTATGGAACACCCTGTATTTTATGTTGTTTTTAGATTCTACTCAACAAAATAATACATTTTTGCTTTTGAGAGTTTTTCAATATCTCTAATGGTTCAGGAGCTACGTGGACTGCAAGTTTTCGGATTTTTTCGGACTGATTATAAAAACTTGCAGTCCACGTAGCTCCTGAATCATTAGAGATATAGAAAAACTCTAAAATGCAAAAATGTCTTATTTTGTAGGGTAGAATCTAAAAACAACATAAAATACAGGGTGTTCCATAAAATATTTTAAAGTTGGCCGCCATATTGGCAAAAATTATGAAAACTTCCAGTCCACGTAGCTCCTGAACCATTAGAGATATTGAAAAACTCTCAAAAGCAAAAATGTATTATTTTGTTGAGTAGAATCTAAAAGGGGTGTTCCATAAGAGATTTTAAAGTTGACCGCCATATTGGAAAATGGCGGCCATCTTCAAAAAATTTGAAAGTGTATCCCTGAGTGAAACTTAAAATTGAGCAAGTTCCAAATTTAGAGTGTGGTGCTAAGTCGTGTAATTAAAAAGTTAGCTATTGGATCACTTTAAAAACTCACCCTGTATATATATATATATATATATATAGAGGAAAGCGCAAATTAGTGAATATCTTTTACAAAAAACAAACAATATTTACATCCAATAATACGAGTTTCTTACCCTTCTATTGAAAACGCATTGTAGAAATATCAGATGTGTATCCAAGAAACAAGTCACAATAAAACACACACACACACAAATGCTATTTACACCATTTACTATTTACACAAAAAAATACTATTGACAACTTTTAGTTTTCATTCCGAGTCGTTGGATTCTCCAGCTGGGTGTTGCCTCTTGACTCCTTTCAGAGACCTCCTGAAGTACGTCAGCTGATGGAAGCACTTGGGATGCACACCACAGTTACATCCAACACACCACCAAGAGCTTCGTTTGGTACAAATAGGACATACCCTAACCTGTCTTCCTGGTAAGTGCTCGAGTTTGTGTTCTGCACACGGTTCAGCAGGAGGCGGGAGCTGCTGTGGGAGAATTTCTTCAGTTGGTTGCTTTGTCAATTCTTCAATTAATATCATGACAAATTTTCGCCTGGGCAAGGGTTTATCTGTATTTTTGGAGTACAATATATATGCATCTAATATGGCCATGTCGAGAACATTATAAAAAATCTTTTTCCAGTAACGGGTAATTGTGCGAGTGCAGGAAATGTGGTAGAGTGACTTTTCCTTCATGTCTACTCCACCCATGTACTGGTTTTACTGCTGTATCATATAAGGTTTGATAGCCTCCTTTTGACTTTTCTTGCTACGAACCATTTGGTCTTGGGCGTGGCAGGCGGTTGATAATAAATACATAGGTTTCCGAGATTTTGTTTGTTTGTATCCCACAGCCAAAATGGAACCCCTCCTAAAGTATACACTCTCTTGCTCTCCCAATTCCCTTGCCAATATACTTTTAGACAGATCCTTCGTCCTTTTGTTAACAGTACCTGTGAGATATGTGTCCTCAAACAAAGCCTCAGCCAGTGGTAACTTAGTGTAGTAGTTGTCCATAAATAAGTGGTAGAATTTGTTTAGGAGCCTGATTTTTGTTATCAGTTCAAGTACTACTTTTTGTGTGAATGGGTCATTACCATCTTCAAGAAAGTCCTTGCCACTATATAGAGCTGTGTGTAAGACATACCCACTTTCGCTATCGCAAACCTCAAATTTTTATTATTCCAAATCTGGCATGCTTTTCATGCCAATCAAACTTTCATCAATGGCGTTGTTCTGAGATGGCACAAAATAAGTTGTAAAAGCCTGGTTAATCAAGTCCATAAATTCTCTGACTTTGATCCATGGATCATACATAGCCAGGCTGCCCCTTCTCTAGAGTTTCTGCCGAGGTCAAATGGAACAGAGAAGAAATTGGACAGAACCGATTGTACGACATTGTTTGGCCAAACCAGGGAATGCTCTGATTACTAATAGTTGACCAGTAATCTTTAACATTTTGCTTGCGAGTCGTGCCCATACTTATGATTATGGCGATGAACCGCCGCATCTCAGCAACGGTTACATCGACCCATCACTTTATGCGTGATTGTTGTTTTATTTTTCCCTTACTTATTTTCCCCTCAGTCTTCCTTATCCCAGGGTAGGCCTAGAAATATTCGGCATAATTGGGATCTCAGGGCGTACCAAGTGTTCAGCATTATCTGAAGATTCATCACTTGCCCTAGGTCTACTTCTGGCCCTGATTTTCCTGTCACTGGTTTCAAGGTCTGATGAATCTGACTCATAGTTGTCATCAGAGCCAGATAAAAAATCAGTCAGTTGAGAATCACTGTCAGATAACATACCACCTAAGGACTGTACATCATCCTCTTGACTAGGCCTAGCTCTGGATGTGCTGGGAACTGCTTCTACTTCAGAGTCAACAAAGTCACTCACATCCGTTTGAAAGAGTATTTCTCTTATGTCACTTGTTCTACACGGATCACTCATACTCATTCTAACAATTAGTAACTATATAACTACGAATTCATAACTATATAGCAAAGAAAACAGCACAAAATACACTGTAAATGGTGAAATTTACACTTTCGTATCTCAGCAACAACAAACAAGGCATACACGCTTCACTGGAAACAACAGCTGATGAAAACGATGTAGACTAATGTTCAATACAGACTACAAGAAATCCAAAGACCACTAAACACAAAGTAAAACTCACGGGCTTTCGAACTGTATAGGTTATACAGCGGTTTGACCGGTATTAGCGTCGTAAAATAAATTTAAAGAGATGAATGTTCATAGTCGAAATTTTCGACGATGACATTTAGTGAAAGTCCGAGTCGTCGAAAACATCGACGATGGACGCTCAGAGGGTTAAATACTGGCTGAACTTACCAGCAAAACAAAACAAAAATAAGGCTGTTATTGCATTTATAGCCAAACTGACCAAATACCAGGTAGAGCTTCCTTCACCTACATCTTTCATCCATCCAATAAACTAAAATGTTGAAAAATTTTACTTACCTCCTTCATCCACTTGCGTCTTCAATTGCAACCATGAAGTATTATAGATTCAAACTACAATGCATATATGAGGAGCAAACATTCAAAAGGTGATTTCTCACTCTGATGCAATTTTACAGGAAACCAAAAAACCCTATAGAAACTCAGAAACACATGATTTAACCTTGATCTTTTTTTATTTATTAGTATAGATGGTCCGTAGATAATCAATAGACATGTGGCAGATGTTAGCCTCAAAACAAACTGGTTAAATGCATTTTTATTTTGGATAAACCCCCTTTTGACCGAAACTCAAGGAGAAAACACGTTTTGATTGAATATCAATGGGATAAAACACTTTTTGAATGGTATTGATTGAAACTCAGACAAATGATACAAAATCAATGGTTTATTTGAAATTGATACATGAACAGGTTTAGGTCGATTGAGAAGTAAAATAGTAGCCTACATTGTTGTCTACAGTTTGTTCTGGAACCTGCATCATCAGATCCTTAACCCAATATCATTGTCCAGACAGTCACACACTTCTTCCTCTTCGTCATTGCCGTCTGGTAAATCGTACAGGATTGTCTTGTACCATTTAAAAGCTTTTTCACGTTCATTTTGCCAATCTTCCCCATACAAAAGTTTCAGCAGTTTCTCCACATTTTTTTTTTCTTTTCAGCTGAAATATGATGACTGAGTGGTAAAGGTTCCAAGACCGTTTTCCTGATATTAGAAAGTTTGACACCTTTTTTCAGAAGTTTAACCCCAAGTTGTTCACTTTCATCCTCAAACCTATAGTTTTTGAAGTCTTGACACTTCCTTGGGATTTCTCAAAAACAATCCGCTTCAATTCTGAAATGTATGGGAGATTTTTGAAGAGCACGCTAAATGATTTTGTGTTTAAAAGTTCCCAATCAACACCCAAAACTTTCACATCCCCAATAATCTTGTATATTTCATAATATTGCTCCTTGGATATTATTGTAACATTTTTTTCTCAGGACTTTTTCAACCCTACCGAAAACACGGTCTGCTGGTAGAAAACTGTGTCCTCTCACTGGGAAGTAAAACTTAATCTCATTAACACTTGAATTGGACGTATACAAAAAATGCAAAAGCATGTGAAGGTTGATGTTATTTTTATTCTGTGAGATGCAGCCATCACAAAATAATCTCAAAGTTTTTATACCTTCTAAGTTCATTGTTTTGAGGTGGCTATAGAGAGCTGATGAAATTTCAGTACTACCTTTCCCTGCCTGTTCTTCAGACCAAGTGTAAAAAGTAGAATTTTTACCATCTAACTTGTTACACATAAGCTATAAAAGTTCAACTGCCTTAGATAATATGCATCTTGGATGTTTGTTTTTGGAAGTTGTTGGATTTGTTGCATTTCAAAACATAAATTCATAACTGATTCATCAGTGTTTTCTTTCATGAACGAATAAAACGAGTTCGCCCTTAGCTTATGGATTCTTTTTTCAGTCATACGGTTTACACGTTCTGCAGATCCCATTGATAAACTTTTTATTTTCTGATCAAGTAGTGCACAAGTGCTACACACATCACTTGATGGAAATTTAAAGCCAATGTTGAATTCATTGACGAATATTCTCCTAAACATAGCAAAACTGACTTTGTACTGGTCATTGTTAACTACTTGGTCACTATACATTTGGTGCAACTTCTTTATACTTAATCTACAATTTAAGTACAGACGTTTAGACTTTTTTCTTCCATAATGACTTTCACATGCCCTCAAGTTAGAAATAAAATCTCTTACTTTATTTTTCTTTTCGATACTCCTGTTACTTTTCCTATCACCACCTCGCTTATCCTCAATAGGCTCTCCAGAATAAAATTTTGCGACTAAATTGGCTAGCCTTTTTCTCCCTACTTTGGTAATAGTAAGAAAATTTTTCTTGCAAACAGGAATTCTTTTTTCATTGCTTTGAATATAGTAATTAGCTGAAAAGGCATGCTGTGAGCCTGCTGAAAGAGACTTGTTTTGGTTCGGCATGTTAGGCCTACGTCGTTTAACGTTCTTTGTAACGACTAATGAAGAAAGTATAGAATCTTGGCGAAGTTTTTCTGGTACTTTATAAAGTTTGTCCCGCAGTTTCTTTACATCATTTGGTCTAATATCAGAGCATGATAAAGTCTTAGTGGAGTGTTTGCATGGGATGTAAACATTACTACCTGATGGTGCAGAGTACTGCTTACGTTTGGCTTTTTTCCTTTTCCAACCACTTGCCTGTCTCTTACGTGTCCCACTATTTCCAATGCTCACTAACACACCATCTACTACTTCTTCCATTATTTTCAAAATTATAATAAAACAACATTAACTTAATCCAAAAACTTATGAAAACAGTCTAGCATGACTTTAAACATTCATTATAACCTCAAATATCTGCTGGAAATGATAACAGATGACAACTGGTCATGTGACACAAGTGAGCAGCTGTGATTGGTCCACTGGAGAAACCACTAATTGAATGAACATAGGCTTTGGAGGAAACACTTTTTGATTGAGATGTCAGTTTTCTACATTTATTTTTAATAGGGGAAAGCATTTTTTGAAAGAAACTAATTATTGAATCTCGTGAGATTCAACTTAGAAAATAGCAATCAGCCAAAAACTCACTTTTCAATTTTTTGTGAGAAATCACCTTTTGAATGTTTGCTCCTCATATAAGATGTTTATATTACTAAACTAATAAGAGATTTGTTCCTTTTGTTTCAGACACTCTATGTCAAAAATTTATCTTATAATGTGACAGAAGCAGACTTAGCAGCTGTTTTTGGTCACTTTCAAGAACAAAATGAATGCATGATCACTTTTCGGTTAATGACTGGAAAAATGAGGGGACAAGCTTTTGTAACATTTTCCAGTAAGTACAATACATAATTTTAAAATGTGTTCAGACAAAGTTTTTGGTAATTTTTAAACTTGTATTTTTAGTGATTTAATTTTACATTAAAATGGGAGTTTTTGTTATTTAGTTACTCATATGGAAACTATTTCCATAATCAAAGATGTGCCTTTGTAATGTTTATTACTCCTTTACTGGAGTTTTATGTTTGTGTTTTATATTTTTTTTAACCTCTTCAAAGACAAAATTTTTCAAAACTATAAAAATGTGCCAATATTTTTTTATATGGTAGATTTAACCTTACAAAATCAATATAAAATGATATTTTTATATAAATACTAATTTTTAACATTTTTTGCAGGTTTTAAGTTAATGTACTCATACGTGCCAATGCCCAAATGTAGTACCTACCTAAATGGGGGTTGGCGCTGAAAGAGTCTAGACATGAGAATCAACTACTTATACTTAGTATAAATCAACTACACTAGCTGATTTTAACATCTAAACACACTTTAATAACCTATACAGTAAATTAACTCACCATTAGAAGTAAATTCCTAGTTTATTTCTCCACATACAAATTTTATTTCACTCAATTTACTACTAAATATTTCAAAAATTCAAATCTGTTGCACACAAATGTCTATTTACCCCATTATATACACATCTGTTAATCTACTTTCTTATAGGTGAAAGTCTTTCATGGACTCTGGGCACATAGGCACATCACACTTCAGACAAAAGTAATGGATTCTCTTTCTACATTGTTTCAATCTACACCTCAAAGCGTTAGCAAGTTCTCGTTTCTCTGGAAAGTGCCCTCCAACATCAAGCCTAACTTCGTCACTGCATCCTGGTCTTGCCGTTTCTTTTACTTCGATCTCTTGTTGCTGAGATGGACGACCTCTCTTTTTCTTTTCTCTAGATTCAAAAATGGCACAGCAAAACTCAAGTTTGAAGTCAACAAATGAGATTTTGCTATTTTCAATCGCTTTGAACATAACCCATGCATTTACAAGTGCTACATTCAGTAAATGGGAAAAAATCCTGAGGTAACACTTTTTATTTTTCAGTGCATGAGGATTATGTTGATAAAGTGAATGTTTCGTTTGATTCTTTCAAATCTCTTTAAGGGCATAGCGTCAGCAATGAGAGGTAGTCTCATTAAATTGTCTGATGACCAGTACATGAATCAAGAATCAAAGCTTTATTGCCGTTACTACAACACACAGCACGGCATCGTCAAATTTGTTCACAGCATGAATACTTATTTCATAACACAGCCTTCATTATTGTTGAATACATTCTACAAACTCATCAACACTGTATACAGCTAGATTGACTAGCAAGTTTTTCATATAATTCTTAAAACTAACTAGGTTTAGACTTTTTACATTATCTGGCAGTAGCTTATATAATTTTATACCTAATTCTACATAGCTGTTTTTAGTTTTCTGATAATTACAATGGTTGGTTCTGAGATGTAAACAATTTCTAGTAGAATAGCTATGTATGGACCTATTGTTAGGAATTTCATTCGATCTATATTGTATATAATTTAAAACATTAAGAATATACAAAGAAGGAACGGTCAGAATCTTGAGTTTTTTGAACAAAGGTTTACAATGTGTTCTACTGTTCACATTACAAATAATCCTAATAGCTCTCTTCTGTAATATTAGTAATCTCTTAGTGTTACAATCATTCCCCCAGACAACTACACCATATGACAAGTGGCTATGTATGTGAGCAAAGTAAACTGCAGTCAAAATTTCAGTACTTACAACCAATTTCAGTCTTAACAACATAAAAATACCTTTAGATATTTTTTTACATACAGATTCAATGTGAATATTCCATTTCATATTTTCTTGAAGGTAAATATCTAAAAACTTAACACATTCATTGTTAGGGTTGTATCTTAAGCTAAAGTCAAGATTCTGGGTCTTTTCATGATTCAAACAAAGATAATTTGCAGCACACCAGTCCCTTACAATTGAGTCTGCTCTGAGTAAATTGTCATGTGTTAAGATTTTATTTTTATCATTGACTAAAACAGCAAGGTCATCTGCAAACATATACATGCTAATTGAGCTATTAAGACTTAGAAGCTGGAAGGTCGTTTACATAAATAATAAACATTAAAGGGCCCAATATAGAGCCTTGAGGGACACCCACTTTGACTTGGGTGTACTCTGAATAACTCCCATCATAGGCTACCATTTGATGTCTGTCATTAAGATAAGATTTAAAAAACTGTAAACTCAAATCATTAAAGCCATAGAACTTAAGCTTATCCAACAAAATGTCATGTTTTACAGTGTCGAAAGCTTTGGACATATCAAAAAACTTACCAACTACAACGTTCTTATCATCTAGCCATAAACATAATTTTTCACAAAGTTTACATTTGCATTAAGTGTGCCTCTCTTAGGCCTAAAACCATACTGGCTAACCGATAGGAGAGAATTACTTTCAAAGTAATCAATAACTTGCCTATTTATCAAGATCTCAAACCCTTTTGATATTACAGGTACTATGGTCACTGGCTGAAAATTTTTATAATCTAACCTTACACCTTTTTTAAACAAAGGAACAACTTTTATCAGTTTCAAACACTGTGGAAAAACACCACAATCAATACAACCATTCATTAAGTAGGCTAAAATTTCATCAATAAAAGGTGCAGCAAGCTTTAACAATCTGGAATTGAAACCATACACAACTAAACTTGAGCTGTTACTTAAAGAATGTATAGCTTTGTAGATTTCTTCCACTGTTACATTAGAAATAAAAAAATTAAAATTAGACATATCACAGTTTAACTTGCTTAAATAGTATATCACAGACTGACTAGAATTTGGCACATTACTTAAAATTTCATTTACACTATTTACAAAGAAGTTGTTAAAACCACACGGTGTTAGTCTACATTCATTATCGGCAGACCTTACTGGTTTATCATTTTTACCCAAGTTCTCTTTTACAATAGACGATATAATCTTAGGTTTGTTGTTTGCAGATATAACTCTTTCACAATTAAAATTAAACTTACATGTTTTCACATCATTTTTATATTTCTTCTTTGATTTAAAATAACAGTCCTTAAAATATGGTATTCCTGTTGATTTATACAATTCATACATAGATAAACAGTTCTCTTTTAGTTCTCTAAGATCAGTGTTATACCATTTAGGAAGACGTTTATCTTTTAAAACAGAAATAAACTTTACAGGAAAAACTACGCCAACAATATTTTGAAACACACTAAAAAAATAATCAAATTTTTCATCTATACTATTTAATGTATACAAATTGAGCCAGTTTACCTTACTAATCAAAGAAACAAAATAGTATGATTTGATGTCATCAGTTGGCCTTAACATTCTCAACAAACTTTGATTAGGTTTTTTTGGCCTGTTGACCTCGTCATTTGAAAGTTCACATTTTACAACAATTGGATGATGGTCTGATACCACTGTGTGCTTAACATAAGCATTAACAATTCTGTCAGAGTGCACTGATGTAGCAATGTTATCAATGCATGTACCCATATTAAGTGTGCTCTTACTTGGTCTAGTTACTTCATTTAAAGTTGTCAAGATATTAAAACTTAAAAGTAAATCATCAAATCTAGCACTTTTGGCATCATTAACTAATAGGTCAATATTAAAATCACCACATAACATAATAGATGCACTGAACGTATTTCTAACAGTTAAACTGTGCAATAAAGTGTACAAGTGCTCAATGAGACCCTCAAAATTATTATCATCAGGCACACGATAAACCTCAATACAAACAACATTCCAATGAACAACAGTTAATTGATTAAAATTTTTCCACTGTGGCAAATGACTAGATTGGTTCCCATTAAGATTACAGTTTGTGTTCATATGTGTAGGTAGTAGGCCTGAGTTAGGCTCTTGGTTTATGACCCCCTGATAAATTCTTTGTCTTGTGTTAAAAAATCACTTTTACCCACCATCTTATTCCTAGGGGACCTGTATTTCTTAACAACACAACCTTGGTACCATAGATTAGGGTGCATCAGTTCTTCACTTAATTCATGTGGAACTCCAACTTTAAAAGAACTATAACTATTGTATCTCGTAGCTAGCCTATCGCAAACATATGAGTCAGACTCATGTAACTCCTTAAGATAGGTTATAATGTCATCAGTACTAACGGAAACATCAAGTCCTGATAGAAAGATCCAAAATAGCTTCTGTGCAGGTTTTAGGGCGTTGTTACCACTAACAGCCTTTGTTCCATACACTACTTTATAATTAGGCCTAACATTTGATTTTAGTGCATCTTTGTAAGTGTTATCGGGTTCAGGCCTATTGACACTGTTGAAAAGAGAACCTCCAATATACATAGGCCTATTACTAGGTTTTGTATTTGTTAGATCACACTACTATTGTTCGACACTGCAGATTGTAACCCCCGTTTTCTCAGGTAATTAACAACCTTCCACTCAGAAGTAGAGTTCGTAAAAGTTCGATTTCTGTTCATCTTGTTTCCTTTAGACTTACCATCACTAATATTGACAGAAAGCCTACTGCTTACTTTAGGAAACCAGTCTGCACCTAAGCCATTGTCCAATTTAGTGATAGGGTTAGTTGCTGCAACGACATCGTCAACCGCTTTCGTCACAGTGTTCGCATTTCTGACATTTGGTAGAGAATTTGAACCATTTAAGCCAGAAAATGTAGTAGATGCAACTAAGAGTTTGTCAATGTCTTGTTTCACTAATGTGATTTCGTTACATAACCTAGAATTTTCAGATGAAACTTCACTCAGTTTCTCACCAACACAAATATTGTCATTACAAACACCCTTTACCATCTCAACTAGCTGTTTAACTGTATTATTCAATCCAAGAAAGTCATCAACATTGCCTACTCTTGATATCATACGTTCAACCTTCTCTGAACAAGAATCACAATACCACTTTACCTTAGATGCCAGTACATTAATTTTGTCGTATTCATCGCTCGAGATTTTCACACATGATCCATGATACCATTCTTTACAAAAAACCATCACAGTTTAAAGCAATGTCACTCTCGTTTACAATTAATTTACAGCACGGACAGTTCTCAACTTCATCACCACCTGCCATCTTGATGTTAATCAAGTATCAAGGCTGCAAGATGTCGATTCTCCTTGTGATTTATTGTAGTATCTTCTACTTCGTTATCACGAATCCAAGGACGCTACTAAAACAAGATGTTGATTCGAGACATCCGATAGGAGGGGTAGTGTAAAACCGTCATTGCTATATTTGTAGTTAGGAACAGCAATATTTCATCAGCAGAAGTACTGAAATTGTGGTCATGGTTTTGGATACCATATCTTGTTGTTTCCTTAGCAATCGAGTCTAAAAGGTTTTCAGGAAAAATATTTACAATGGAGATGTAGGTCCATTACTTTGAGACAAATTATAAATTTGTACTCCTTTGAACTGCGGTTTTTCACTGGAAAATGTATTATCCTTTTTGGAGTCCTACACAATCTAATTCGTTTCTTTAGGTGAAACATTTTGTTTGGCTTTATTTGATTTTTGTCCTACTTTGGGATTTGAAATGAGCACTGTTTTTATATCCTTTTTAAACATTTTATTATCTGGGATATCTAATTCATTACATTGGATTTTAACTTTACGTATAGGCCTAACTTTTGCCTTAGGTCTAGGCAGTATACTATTTTACTAGGGCTAGCCCTAACAAGATCATTCAATTCTGACATATTATCCATAAAGCCTGCTTCACTCTTTTGCATATTAGGCCTACAGACAGAACGTCTAGAAAAACTACAGTTAGCATTAACAGTGTTTCCATTTTCATAACTATCTATGTCTGTGTTGATAGCTGCTTGGACTGAGTCTAAGCTTTGATTGAGACTACTTGTAATTGACGTGGTTGGCAATTCATTGTCCTCACTGATACCACTTTCAATATTATCAGGCCAGCCCAATTGACGCAGATCTATTGTTATGTTAGACTGCTTATCTTCTAGAATCTCACTAAATTTACAGTCTAATACATCTAAATTGTTATTTGTAATAACTATGTCTGTGGCAGAATCTAATCCTAGGCTATCACCTATTGCCCCAGAAGATCCATTGGTTTCAGTTTCTATGTTTATACAATGTGCATCAATATTTTCATGTGGTAGATTTTCTTCCTCCTTACTTTTCACAGCCATCAAATCAAATTTGCCTACCTCCTCTAGAAATTCAGCATGATTTTATTCATCAGATGGATACACTATATCACTATCCTCAAAATCAGTCATCAGTAATTATGTCTAATTCTGAATCATTTGGATCATTTAAATCACTCAGAATTGCTATAATTCTTGTCAGGTTCAGATCTCAAATTATCATTTACATCACCCATTGCACTAATTTACTCACATAACCATCTAAAATAACCACTAGCCAAACCTTCACAAACACAAACAACCACGTAACTAATCAATCAAAATAGGCAACTGGACTGCTGGTAGGTAAGAGTTACCACAAATGAGCAATGGCACACATGTGCCAGCAACAAAATACTATATTTGGGTAATGGCACAAGTGTGGACGTTTGAAAATAACATTTTTCTTAGTGTAAACTCCATATTTGGTATAAGTATTTTATAATAAATAACAGATAAAGTAACTATAAAAATAAAAAATTTCAAATATGTACTTTATAAGGATGAGTAAGAAAATACTGTCGAATTTTCTTGATTAGGATTTTGACACAAACATGACAGAGGCTGAAAAAAACATTATTTCAGCTAATTTGTTATTGAAATAAGTTTTGGAAACATAACAACTAACATTACAGATGTTAAAGACATCATATGTTCCATTGCTCTTAGTGGATAAAGAAAACTGTAATTTATATTGGTTTTTAACTTAATGTCCACAAGTGTGCCAGTATCCTTGAAGAGGTTAAGAACAGGAGAGGTTGATCCTCTTTTAACCCTTATTCTACCGAGCTACATGGGCCACCGGCCTCTGCAAGGAGTCAATACACTAGAAGGTCAATGGTAGTGAAAAAAATGCAATGGTCACAGACAGGATTTGAACCTGCACTATCATTAACTCAGATACAAATTCCGATGTCTTAAACCACTCCATCAATCACACTGAGTCTAAATTCTAACAATGACACATTTTTGCAAACATTGGATTTTTTTGTAAAGTGGATGAGTGTTCATTAGGCTTTTGTTTTGCAAAATATGGATCAACAACTTTTTTATATCGCTTGATGACCTTTTTACACAAGAGTAGTAACTTAGGAGTTGACCTTCTCGGTCAATACCACTTGTGTTTATTATATCTTACAACTGGAAATAGTTTTTGTATCTCGTCTCCTTTTTTAGTAATAACGCTCGTCATCTCATTTACGTATTGGTTTGAAATGTACAAAACATCCCTAGAGTCTCTCAATCTCTTATGAGTGTACTGAGATTGTTTGGAAATTTATTGATTTTCCTATTTTCTCACTGCCATCATGGTTACCAATAAGACCAATTTTAAAATATTCCCTAACACTCAGCCAAATCCCATGGTGTCACATGCACCATTATCGAACTCAGTGTTCTTTGTAACTTTTATTGTAGGCCAAGTACTGAAATTGTACCTCTGTTTCAGGCTGTGAGACTGCGACAGATGCGTTGCAGACGATAAATGGTACCATATTGAAAGGTAAACCTATGGTCATCCAGTACGGTAGACAGCAAGATTAGCTCTTATTGGAAATACCTCTCCCGGTCACAAGCCATTAATCGCCACACACTGTTCCGAGCCACTGCAGGTCAAACGCCACGATCTACATTACCAACTGTATCCGTCTGGTGCTGCCTCCCATCGGCATTAATTTTAATTATTACAGTTTCTAGCCTTTTTGGAGTCCTACTTCTTACTTTTGAAACCATTACAACAAATTATTATCTGTTATTTTGGCAGTAATTGAGTGGTAAATATGGCTGATTTTAGGTGTTCGCTTTGCAACAGCAAGATTGATCGGGAGGTGTGTAGTAATAGTGATGCTAGTGATGCATCAAGTGTTGGTGATTTAAATGATGTTGACGATAATATAATACTGACTGAACAAAGTGATTCGGAGAGTGCTGGTGAGTCAAATGATGTTGCTGACCTTGAGCCTGGCGAGCCGACAACTAGTTGTCGCCAACAAACATGCGGCCGTGTGCCCCCTCCCTGGTCTCGCACAATAACTTACACAGAACCAAATTTATTTTACAGTGATTTTGGGCCATCTCACACTTTGCCTGTTGGTTCTGATGTCGTAGAATATTTTTATTTATTGTTGGGAGGTGATGCATTTTTTGACAACATAGTCGAGTGTACGAATGCGTATGCTGCTAAAAAACAAGATGCTGTAAACAAACTTGACCCACATTGGGCCCCGGTTTCTAGAGATGAAATCAAAGCTTTTGTAGGAATAGAATTTTTATGGGCTTATATGATCTACCAAACGTTGATGAATATTTATAGTTCAATAGTTCAGCAATGTATGAACTCTTATATGGAAATACCACTGTGCTAAGTAGCTAAGACATTGTCTGTCGGGATGGAATTCATCAACTAAAAAGCAACCTCTGGTATTGTGCTCTAGCAAAGCTGGAGGCTAATAACTCTCTTGCCAGCACACAAATTGGCATTTTTGCACTGTATTCTTTGAATATTATAATTTGAGGTGCAGTTTACAAGTACAACTTAGCATAAGAATGACTGTGATAAATTTCGTTAGTTAAGTATCTCTAAGGAGATTAATTGTGATTGTTCTAAGAGACTGAAATAATTGTTAAAGTAAATTCTTATTTGGAAAATAAAAAATATTTTAAGACGTGTATCGATTTCATTTTATCACCATTGGCTACAATATCTGCTATGTCAACAAGCTCCCTGACACTATCTTTAATACACTCCAGATGTTTATTGGTCGGTGTGAGAAGTAAACTGAATGTATTGCCTTTTGAGTATAAAAAAATACTCTTAACCCTTTGCACTCTTAGCGAATTTGCCTGATTTGTCCATACACTCTTGTATCCAGCATTACTGGCTACATATTATTACGTGTACAGCTCTTGTAAACAAATTCGTTATCCCCGCCTTCAGCTCTCGTATCCAGTATAGCTGGCTCACGCCGAAATGCTCGAACGCTCTCGTATCCAGTATAACTGGCTCACGCCGAAATGCTCGAACGCTCTCGTATCCAGTATAACTGGCTCACGCCGAAATGCTCGAACGCTCTCGTATCCAGTATAACTGGATACTGCTGTGATATTTATTTTGTTGTTTTTGTTGAATTCAAGTGTGTATGGAAGGTGCTGCAACCTATATTTATTGTTCAGAACCTTCTCAAGAATCAAATCAAGCACGTTGTATAGCCCACAGTTTTGAGAAAATGTTAAATAAAAATAGCTTTTCTAGCCCAACATCCTCGTTTTATGACAATGTAATCAATAAACGCAGTTTAAAAGATTTACTGCCTTATTTCCGTCTCTCAACCAATTAAATTAAAGATAAAAGCTTCCTTGAGTTGTGTCTGGAATGTAGCATTGTTGAAGCTTATCTTACCTGATAAACAAACCGGATAAAATGATGACTCATTGTCGATAACCACATGACTGGTTGTTATTGAGTGCAGTGAACGCTTTTCATATCTGTGTAGCTACTGTCTGATTATTGTAAGTATTTTTTTTTTAAATTAGGCACTGTAGTAAATTATTAAAAAACTGATTACTTTTTAAATTGTATTACTTATAATTTACATTGTTAAAACCTTAGATGGCTATAACCTCCAAATATGAGTGATGATATTGAGAAAGTATTAAGATCCGATTCTATAAGGGACTTGATTTATGCAGATAGTTCGGAGGTTGAGGATGTGGACGATCCTGGGTGCTTAAGTTTGGAAGCAGATTCAATCGTAGCTTCAACTAGTGATGACGTGGTCAATGATGGTCCCAATTTTGAAAGCGATCATGAAAGCGACTTGCCAGAAGAAGAAGACGATGATGATGATGATTTGTCAGAAAGTGGGGATGAAGAAAATCTTCAAGCATTTCCAGACACACAATGGCATGAATGGAACGAAAATGACATGCCTTTCCCAACATTTAAATTTTCACTAGAAGAAAATAGTGGATTCAACCCACCTGAGAACTTTGAAAGGTCGTCGGAGCTAAGTTTTTTTAATCTTTTTTTTACCGATGAGCTACTACTAGAAATAATTAAAGAAAGTAATCGCTATGCACAGGAGAAAATATTAAAAAGTACTCCGCTTCAAAAGAACTCCACGTGGCACAAGTGGTATGACATTTCTCTGCCTGAAATGAAGGCTTTCATTGGCATAATTTTGAATATGTCAATGAACTCCAAGCCAGAAATTGAAGATTACTTCTCTTCTAACTGGTTAGACTTTCAGCCATTTTTTAAAGACATCTTTAGCAAAGATAGGTTCTTTCAAATCTTTTGGATTCTCCACCTGTCACCTCCGCCTGTTACCGGTCCCTTGTTGGGTACACTAACGAGATCGGGAAAAGTAAAAAGAGTGATAAAGTATTTGGAGAACAAATTCACTTCCCATTTTTGTCCCTCAAATACGCTCAGTATTGATGAAAGAACAATTGGTTTCAAGGGTCGTGTTTCTTTTAAAATTTACAATAAAGATAAACCAACTAAATGGGGTATAAAAGTATTTGTAGTATGTGATGCAGGTACTGGATACATCTGTTTAATGGAGCCTTACATGGTATCAGCTACCTCAACTACTCTGGTTAGGCCAGATTTATTGGCAAAAAGTAGGATTGTGTTGACACTTGTAAACAAACTGGAAAACGCCTATGGAAATGTTCAAGGGTTCCATATATTTACGGACAGATACTATACAAGTGTTGAACTTGCCAAAGAACTGTACTTAAAAAAAATACATCTAACAGGGACTGTTAATCGTCAAAGGAAGGGACTACCAAGTGAAATTAAAAAAAAACCTAAGCTAAAAAAAGGTGATGTAATTTCTCTGAGGAAAGACCAAAGCGTAAATGACCCAACATTTATGCATGTACTTGAATGGAAAGACAAGAGACCAGTCACCATGCTCACAACGTTGTATGATAACAAAAGTGAGGAACTGAAAAGAACAGTGAAAGGTGGATTATCAGAGACTATTCAGAAACCGACAGTAGTATGCCGCTATAACGATTATATGGGAGGGGTTGATTTAGCCAACCACTACATCGCATCTTATGCTTTCACCAGAAAATCTGTTAAGTGGTGGCGAAAAGTGTTCTTCTGGCTGTTGGAAGTAGCAGTTGTGAACTCATTTATTTTATGTAATACAAACAGACCTCCTGGAAGGAAAAAAATGAGACAAAGAAATTTTAGGAAAAAACTGATTGTATCATTGGTTGGTGATTTTAGAAACCCTAAGAAGCATAAATTGCCATCTGCGAGCCAAGATAAAGAAAGGCTTAACGGAAGACTCCATGTACCAAATTTTCTAGATGCAAGTAAGAGCAAGGACTGTTTGGTGTGCAGTAAGCAAAAGACTGGCAATAAAGGAGACAGGAAAAGAACCAGGATGTTTTGTGATTCTTGCCCAAACAAACCTGGGCTCCACCCAGGACTCTGTTTCACAAGGTATCATACGATGAAAAAATTTAAGTTAGAATAAGGTAACATCATGGGTTACATTTTACAATTCTCTAATCATTACTTTTTGTACTTAACAATACTTGTTTATCTCATTCTCAATGGTGTGTTACGTAATAAGGTGTTTGTTTTATTAAATATTTACATGCATATAAGATAGGAACACGTATATTTTATTTTTTATATTGTATATTTCCCTTTTTTGTCCTTAGGAGTACTTATTTATCTTAATTACAATGGGTTTTGCTGTGTTATACGGTATTAATGTTGTCATGTGATAAAACATAACAATACACATTTTAGACTACTTAGTTTGGCACTTGTTTTTGTGTGTTATTTTAGGAATTTTTAATATAAGAAGACTTGTTTTTATTATATTTTGCATCTGATTTGAATAAACAATAATTATGAAAAATCAGCAAATATATTTAACCTTCTAAGTATTACTTTTGTACTTAACCCTTTCGATCCCAACGTCCTATTTTTAGGACGTTCGGAAAAAAATATTTTTCGAATATAATAAATTGCAGTATAACTACAATTATTATATCAGAGTACTCGTAATGAACCGGCCTACAAAGTTACAGTAACTATCGATACTTTTTATTCGATGTGTCGACGATGTTTTAGTTTGATTTAGATGGCCGTGGCTGTTTGGCGGCAAAGACCACGCCAGCTCTCATCGCTGTCAGTCATCTGCTGTGTGTTGTGTTTACAACGCCTTTGCTGCATTGTTCAGTGTTTACTTTGTGTTAATAACTTTTTCGTGAGCAACTTGAGTGAAATAAAATGAAACGGGCACATTCACCACTAAGTGATAACACTATAGGACGTTTAATAAACGAAGAGGAAGAAAACTATTGTAGTGAAGAACCTAGTTTGGCTGGCTCTGACAATGAAATAGTAAGTAGTTCTTCAGTAGATGATACTGATAATGATCCAACATTTAATCCTGATCAACCTGGACCATCAACCAGACAGTTTCGTCTAAATGTGAGTAGGCCTAGAATTGTATCACATGAGGAGTCAGACAGTGACAGTAGCGACTCTATTCAAAGTAGGCCTAATGTACGGCAACCTCGGGGAAGACCCCCTGGACCTATGCCTACTAATGATGAATCAGAATCGACCGATGAATTGAGTGGTGAAAATGAACAAGGATGGGTGGATGTGAATGAAGAGAATGATAGGGGTTATCTGCATCCATTTTCTTTCTTAGAACTGCCTGGAGTTAGACATTGCCCTCGTATAAATTCCCCAGTCATTGAATATTTTAGATTATTTTTCACAGTATCATTACTGGAAATGTTTTCTAAATATACCAACATGTATGCTGAAAGAGTTATTACAGCATACAATTCAAGCAAGGGGCCAAATGACAGTATTCGAACATGGCAACGTGTTACACCTGCAGAAATACAGGCATTCATTTGTGTCCTGATCAACATGGGTCTGAATCACAAGCCTACCATTGCAAGCTATTGGTGGACATCCTCCAGCCAGTCTACTGAATGGTTTAGGAGAATGTTCAGCCGAAATCGATTTCAAGACATACTGGCTTATTTACATATGGTGGACACAAGAAACCTTCCAAAACCGAAGGAACCAGATTATGATCCTTGTGCTCGTGTAAAACCTCTCATAGACCACATGAATCAAATTTCTAAGCGTCATTACACTCCCAACAAATTTCTGTCTATTGATGAGAGTATAATACCTACCAAATGCCACAATCCCCTGATGCAGTATATGCCAAAAAAACACCACAGATTTGGTGTCAAGTTGTGGTTGCTGTGTGATGCAGTAACACACTATTGTGTCCATTTTTTGGTCTACAAGGGAGCCAAAAATACAGAAAGACAACAGGTAAAAGAAACGGGTCTTGGTCACAATGTTGTCACTAAACTTCTCGACGTTGGAGGGTGTTTGTGGAAAGATTTCCATTTATTTGTGGACAATTTTTTTACCTCCATTAGACTAGCTAAATCTTTGTATGAAAAGTTTACACATATTACAGGTACAATCCGAATGAATAGGAAAGGGATTCCTCTAGAAATGAAAGAAAATTATACAAATGGCCAGAGAAAATATAAAAGAAAAAATACAATGCTGTTGCTAGGATACAGACAGAGAAAAACTCAGAAAAAACCTGTCCTGTTGCTGTCAACTGATGCAAAGGCTGGAGAACAACAACAATCAAAAAAAGGGGGAAACAAAATTTACATAACTATTAAACCCAAAGTAATCAGAGATTACAACAAGTACATGGGTGGAGTTGACAGCCATGACCAGATGTTGCATCAATACATGGGTGACCGTAAGTCAGCAAAATTTTGGAAAAAAATTACCCTCAATGTGTTATCTAGGATGATTCTAAACTCCTATATTTTGTACAAGGAAAACACCATCAATTCAATGTCTAGACTTAAATTTACAGTCACCTTAGTACATAGTTTGTCAGAAGAATGGTTTGATGTCAAAGAACAAAGACCCGCGATTGCTGCAGACTTCAATAACATTGTTCAAGAAGAACAAGGTGGAGGGGACGCTGATCAATTATCCATGTATTTTGAAAAAGTTCCTGATAAAAAGCAAAAAAATTGCTGTGTGTGCAGTGCAGCCAGTACCAGTAGGGGTGGTAAAAGGAAAAAGTCAAGTTACACTTGCAGGAAATGTAAGAAAGGCCTACACACAAAATGCTTCCCCCTCCATAAGTGTTAGTGTATACACACCACAAAAACGTTTTTATAAAAAATAAGTGTTATAAAACATTATATAAAATTCAAAATCAAATTAGACTTTATTTGGTGTTACAGTTTAATAATTTTAACTGTAGTATAATAACTTTATATGTTTTAGTACTTTTTAAACCTGTTTTTGATATAATTGTGTGATTACATCTTATTTTCTTTTGATATTATCTCAGCTATTTAAAAATATATTTCAATGAAAACTTGGGTTCTACTTCATTTATATGTGTACCAATAGAAAAATGTATTGTTTTTGACCTAGGAATTTTTTGAGGCTACTCCTTACCGTTGGAAATGCAAAATTTAGGAAATTATTTTTTTTGTAAGTAACAAATTTTTTTTACAAAACATTTTTGTGCATGATTACAAAAGTTTTGTTTAATGCATGCAATAGAGTGTACTTTGGGAAGTAAAACCATGAAAACTACATGAATTTTCATCAATAAATAAAAATTCTATGCAATTTTTAGCTAACGTCTACATTTCTAGTAAAATGTGGCTGGGACTGGTGCAGATACCTCAGCGCCAAGAGCTGGGAATCTGGCAGATCCCTACACAAAAATCTTGGGATCGAAAGGGTTAAGAATACTTGTTTATCTCATTTTCAATGCTGTGTGCTACATAATAAGGTATTTGTTTTATTAAATATTTACACGTATATAAGATAGGAACACGTATATTTTATTTTTTATATCGTATATTTCCCTTTTTTGTCCTTAGGAGTACTTATTTATCTTAATTACAATGGGTTTTGCTGTGTTATACGGTATTCATTTTGTCATATGATAAAATATAACAATATACATTTTAGACTACTAGTTTGGCACTTGTTTTCTGTGTTATTTTAGGATTTTTTTAAGTTAAGGAGACTTGTTTTTATTATATTTTGTATCTGATTTGAATAAAAAATAATTATCAAAAATGAGCAAATTTATTTAATCTTCTATACCTTTTATTTTATAAAAACCTACACTTTGGTATGTGTTTACTTACAAATTATTTAATAATATAAAACTATTTTCTAGAATAATGATTTTCATACACTATAAACTAGATAGTTTAAATAATGTGCAAAAGTAAAAACAAACTATGTAGCATAAATAAAAGATTTAAATATCTGGACCTTTAAATGGCCATTTAAACATCTCTACAATGTAGTAGTAAACAAATACCAGAGCGCTAGCGTCATCTGAGTTGTCCTTGCAACAGAGCTGGACGAGACAAAGTTGTAAGCCAGCGATGCTGGACATAAGAGCTAAGGGACAGGCAGCTGTCATTTCTAACCAGAGTAGTAGGGGGGAGTGCTGTATCCAGGTATACTGGATATGAGAGGGCGAAGGGTTAACAATTAAAATGTACTATTGTTAGCAAATACAAGGTGTGACTGAAAGAACATCAGTATCTTTTATTGTGGAGGTTTGATTGTATATTTACAGAAATAAGGACTTTTGTCATTACCGCATTATAATTAATAAAAATATCAACGCATTCAAACTTCATCACATTTTAACAGTTAGTATTAAAATGGATTTCATGGATCTTTTCTCAATAACACTCTAATAAAATCACATACCTTTACAATAGTAACTGGGTGTGTAAAGGCCAATGTCACTAGTCGATATTAAAAGTATATCGACACCAACACGTGGCAAAGCCAGTCCCAGCGTGTATACCAAACAAACACTACATTTAAAAGCTACCATCATGCTTAATTTACAAACTTCTACATGGTAAATACAGCTTTTTTCCAACATTTGTTTTATGTTTATCTTGAACAAATTGACTGGCATAGTTTGAATGAAATTAGGTATTACATTATAAAATTTAATCCCTTGGTATTGGAAACTTTTCTGAGTGAAACTAAACACTTGCTAGATTCAGATTCAGATTTTATTCACCGTTAAATAATATCTTGTATTACAATAGGTTTCGTCATTGGTACACAAAAGTACTAAAACTATGTTAAAATATCTAAACAATCAGAAATTAAAAATTCATCAGTAGTGTAAAAAGCTTTAGAGATAGCCACTTAGAAATAGAAATTTTAAACTTATTAATAAGCTGATTCTTAACTAACATTGGTAACTTGTTAAACATCTTTAACTGGTAGCTAAAGCTCTTATGGCTTTTATCAAGTCTTATTCTAGGACAAGGGCGGATCCAGAGGGGGGGGCGCGAGGGGCGCGCGCCCCCCCCTCGGTAGTCACAAATTCAAATTTTTGTTTGTTTATAAAAGATTTAAGCTTAAAGTAATACTATATTGTTCGTTAGTAAAGGGTGCTTTCATCGGCCACACTATTACTAACTATTCGTAATTGGTACTGTCGGTGTTTCAAACATACATTTTGTACTTAAGATTGTAGATTTAATTCGTGTATGAGTAGAGGGGAGGTGGTAACAGTGCGTATGATCACCGGAAGGGGTGGGGGAGCGGTGCGTGCGCATGAGTCGTCCTAGTCCGCCCGCCCCAACGATAGGCCTACACCACACCGCCTACTACGGCCACTCAGTTGATTCAGTGCGTACGTTCGTGAATATCGTGAAGTACCCGTTCGCTTGTGTTTAATAGCTTTTTGAGTGTTAACAGATTTTTGTGCAATATGGATCGTTATCTTGTTAAAAGACCAAAGTTAGACAGTGAAGTTCCTTCTTCAAATGTTGAGGTTTCCACCCAGCATGAGGTTACAGACGTGCCGCTGCCACCACAATCGGCGCCATCATCCTCCAATTCACAAGTTAGTATCTCCGAAAACATGTGCTCTTTCGACATCGGGTCTCACATTAATAACATCTCTAAGATGAGTGACCATACTAAGTATAGTATTTTTACTAATCATTGGAAGCCTAAAAAGGACTTTAAGTTTCCTACATCCTCTCATGTAAAACGAGGACGGGAAGAACAAAGAAAAGCTAATATTGGCCATTTTGAAAAGTATCCATGGTTAGTTTTTTCAGAAGCTAAGCAAGGGCTATTTTGTAAATTTTGTGCAGTACTATGCCATCAAAAGTTAGTTGGAGGACAGCATACAGTTTCTTTAAAGAAATTAGTTACTGAACCTCTACAGAAATATGCTAAACTCTCAGGCAAGGACGGAGATTTAGAAAGTCACGCAGCGACACAATATCACAAAGATGCTGAAATTGACGCCAAACATTTTATATCTGTTTTTGAAAACCCTGAGGGAGAAATTCTTAATTTGTTAAACGAAAATAGGAAGGCCCAAACCATGCAGAATCGTGCAAGGCTTGTGCCAATAATTAAAACTATTTTGTTGCATGGTAGGCAGAACATACCCCTTAGAGGTCATAGGGATGATGGCAGTTTGATTGAAGTTGGAGATGATCCAGTACAAAATGACGGCAATTTCAGGGCACTTTTGCGATTTAGAATAGATAGCGGGGATGTTCAGCTTGAAGATCATTTGAAGTCTGCAGGAGCAAACGCCACTTACATCAGCAAGACAACAGCTAACTGCCTTATAAAATGTTGTTCTGATGAAATTTTGGAAGTGATAACTCAACGAGTATCAGAAGCTAAATATTATAGCATAATATTTGACGAATCAACAGATGCGTCTCATACTTCTCAGCTAAGCCTTAGTTTACGTTACCTGTATAACAATGCTATAAGAGAAGACTTTGTAGGTTTTGTTGATCTCCACGGTACGGGTACGAACTATTCTGATCAAGAAGTTGAACCTGTTATCACGGGGGAGGTTTTAGGACAGTCTGTGCTGAAATTCATGCAACAGCTTGGTTTGAACATGAATAACTGTGTAGGGATCGGTTGTGATGGATGCTCTGTCAATATGTCTGACATGCGAGGAGCAGTGACAGAAATTAAAAAAATTGCCATAAACAGCACCTTAGGTGGCTGCAGTAATCATGCATTGAATTTGGCTATTTCAAAGTGCAATAAAGTCCAAAGCGTGAGAAATGCAGTAGGCACTGTAAAAGAGATTTCTAGATTTTTCACCTCCTCGGCCAAACGGAACTCTATTTTGAAAAAAGTACTGGGACATCAAATGAGAGGATATTGTGAGACCCGTTGGGTAGAACGGCATGAATCAATTTTTGAGTTTACAGAAGACCTAACAAAAATAGCCGAGGCACTTAAAATTGTCTCAAAGTGGAATGATAGCTCAACAGCAAGCAAAGCAAATTGCTTATTGTGCTCTATCTCCACTTGCGAGTTTATAATAACTATGCATTGTCTTAGTGATATAACGGATGCAACCTGTGTTCTTAGTAAATATCTTCAGTCAGAAACCATAGACTTGTGTTCAGCAAGAGACAAAGTAATGCACACAATAAAAGTACTTCAGAATAAAAGGCAAAATCCTGATCAATTCTTTTCTCTGATTTTCAATACTGCTGATAAGACTATGGAGTCTATGGGCATAGAAGTTCGTATTCCAAGAATTGTGGGACAGCAAGTAAATAGACCAAACTACCCCTCAACGTCCAGTGACAGTCGGGAATGTACAATACAACATTGGAAAAAATCCGCATACATAACAATCCTGGATAACATTATTGCAGATATGACAGATAGATTTTCAAGCGATTCACTGGAGTGTTATATGCTGAACCTAACCGTTCCGACAAACTTGGACAAAATAGTGGATATGAAATCTAGTTTTGAGCCCATATGTATGAAGTATTGCAGTTTAGTGTCATTGAACAAAAACACGATGCTACTGAAACTTATGAACGAAGTATGCTCCCTCAAGAACATTCCTAATTATAATGAATTTAAGACTATAACTAAAGCAATGAAATGTTTTGAAGCATTAAATGAAAACAGCTACCCTCTTCTAAGGGCTTTGGTACAAATTCTGCTTACTCTTCCAATTTCAATAGGTAAGTAATTTTTGTTTATACTATTTTTTCAAAATTATTTATTAGCAGATAATTTCTAAAACCAGTAAAACTAATAGTATTTTCTTAAATCGTGTGGTTGTTAGTAAAAAGTATTTTTTTCATTGGTATGAAACATTTGACCTTTTTTGCCAATCTGTTAGAACTTATTGTTTTTTCCAACAGCAACGGCAGAACGATCTTTTTCAACTCTGAGAAAATTGAAGTCATGGATCAGAACAAGGATGGCAGAGGATAGGTTGACTGGACTCGCTCTGCTAAACGTGCACAGGGACATCGAAGTATGCCCCGAAAAAGTCATTAACAGATTTGCAAGCCAAAAAAACAGAAGACTCGATTTTGTACTTTAAAGATAAAATTTTGTATTTTTACAACTTTTGTCAGATTATATACAGTTTATTGGAAATATTACATTGTTTTCATTTATCACTTTAGCCCTTTTTTTCATTAGTATACAATAATAACATTATATGTCAAATTACAGAGCTTTGACTACCAACATGAATCATATGTGTAAAAAATCTCCCAAAATCTCAGACCGCCCCCCCCTCACAAAAATCCTGGATCCGCCCTTGTTCTAGGAAAGGCCAAGTTAGACTTATACCTAGTGTCATATTCATGTATTGAACTCTGACTGTCAAATGTATTTATATTTTCTCTAACATGAATTACATTGTTATAAATATATAGGGAAGCAAGGGTCATAATATTCAAGTTTGTAAAACTGACTCGACAGGAATCATTGTAACCAAGTCCAGCTATAATTCTTACTGCTTTTTTCTGCCATAAAAAGAGTTTTTTTGCAGAACTTGAATTACCACATAGTCTTATTCCATAAATTAAATGAGTATTAAAAAGGCCAAAATATGTCATTAACAGTACATCTAGACTTACAGTAGGTTTTAACTTACGCAACAGGTAGTTTATTCTTTCTAATTTCTTACAAATATTATTTACATGTACATCCCACGTTAATGTGGTGTCAATATGTATACCTAAAGGTTTGACACGTTTGGCAAAGTAACTATCAATAGACAGATTTTTATTTAAAGAAAAAATTATGTTTTCTGTTTTGCTTTCATTAATAACTAAACTATTAGCTAAAAACCAAGTTTTTGACAATTCAATTGCATTAGATAATTTACCTTTAACCTTATCTGCATTGTTGCCTAAACAGACAAACGTTGTGTCATCAGCGTATAAATACAGAAAAGGTAGGTACATTAAAACTAAAATCATTCACAAAGACTAGAAAAAGGAAGGTCAAAATACTGAGCCCTGAGGTACACCAGCAGAGACATTTAGAAATTCAGATTTACATTTATTTACTACTACTATCTGTTTTCTATTGGAGAGGTAGCTTTGGATTAGTTGCAGTTCTGAGCCCATAACTCCATAGAATTTTAACTTATGAAATAAAATAGTATGATTGACTGGATCAAAGGCTATCTAATAAACTAGATCCAACAGTTTTTTATTTTATAACTCACTTAAAATATACTCAACAATAGTTTCCAGAGCAAGAGAGGTGGAATGCTTAGGCCTAAAACCATACTGATGTCTGTACATTAGATTATTGGCAATAAAATAATCATACAGTTGAGTCATTAAACATGATTCTATTATTTTACTAAACAGGAATGATGGCAATGGGGCAATAATTTTCTGCAAAACGATTATCCCCCTTCTTAAAAATAGGTGTTATCTTAGCAAATTTTAAAAAAGTTTGAAACTGACCCTGGAACATAACTAGATTAATTAAAAATGTAAGTGGTTCTATAATTGATTCAATGATGTTCTTAATTAAAAAATTTGAAAACCCATAGACATCCTCACTACGAGAATTACTAAGTTTAACAACAATATTTTTAACAGTTTTATCAGCTACCATTTCCACCTAAAACTATGAGAAACATTTGCATTAGACAAATTACGCACTAAATCCATATAATGTATTTTTATTTACATTAGTTTGGTTACAGGAATTCATATTAACAGGTACATTGACAAAATAATTATTTAACTCGGTCGGGGAAGTAGGTATTTTACATTTTTCATTGACTAGGTTCCCATTATTTACTGTGTTGTGGACAATTTTCCAGGCAGCTTTGCATTTATTATGCGAGTTCTTAATAAATAAATTGTTTGCAGCTAATTTAGCATCATGTATTGATTGGTAATACTATTTTCGAAACTTCTTAAAAACTACTTTGTCCACAATGGACGAGGGGTTGATTTCCACTTATCATACAACACTAATATATAAGAATGCACTAATTTTAATTCCTGTGTGTACCAATTAGTCGACATCTTAGATTTAGCATTATTTTTACAAGTAACAATAGAACAATACATATTAAAATAATTAGACAAAACATGAACGAACACTGAAAAGGCAGTATGTACATCAGTTAAACTATATATATATATATATATATATATATATATATATATATATATATATATATATACCTACAGTTCCAATCAATAAAACTAAGGCTTTGGCTTAAATCACTAATACTGTCATTATTCATTACACGTTTATCACAAGAATGCATATCATTATCTTTTATATTATTTAAAGTAGGCTTACTATTACAAGATGTGGTTAAAAAAATCCACCCACATGCCAGCATGGTGAAAAATAATATCCTGACCTAATAAGAAACATATCGTCCACTCTTTATTAACATTTGTGAAAACATTTTCCAGGCATGCCTGATTACGTGTAGGTTTTGTATTTACAGGATACAGTTCCACAGATCTAAGAATATTTAAGAAATAATTAACTTCTGGATTTTCTGATTTAGATAGATTGAAGTCACCTGAAAGCCCAAAGTATTTAAAAGATGGATAGATAAGAGATGGATAAGTATTTTTTCTAGGCATTCAATAATGTTATTAAAATCTGTGTTGGGTGTGCGATACACACTTAAGACAATAAAACTATAACCTATTAATATTTAATAATTCAAAAGAAATGCCAGTTCTGACTAAAACTGAAGTACCGCCATGCACCCTAGGAGGCCGTCGGCAGTAGCTCGCACCAACGACAAATCCCTCTGGAACATACAATGATACTTCATCATCTGCAAGCCAATATTCCGTAGACATATAACATGTGTTTGACTGTCTTTTTAGATTAACTCCAGATGATCAACTTTATTTCTTAATGATTGAATATTTATTGAGAAAACTGCAAGTGGGCCTAGGCCTTGTCCCTCATTATGTTTACTATAATTAGGTTTATGGAAAGCTACAGTATCACTTATGAGACTCCTATGAATCAAGAATCAAGAATCTGTTTATTGTCGTCCCACAATATTACAATGCATTGACAAAGTCATTTTGTTATACATTTACACAGTATAACAAGATAGTATAAAATAAAATACATACTAGACACTTATGGTTAAAAGTACAAGTCAAAAGGAAATAAAATCTAAAAGGCTAAATCGTCTATACTACACAGAAGCATTTCATCTATACTATAAAAGGCTTTTTCTTTTAACCACTTAATTACAACATTTTTAAAGTTTTTACAGGTAACATCCTTAGCAGACATAGGCAGCTTGTTAAACAGTTTGATACCAATATAAGAGTATGCGTGCTGAGTTTTTGTTAGTCTAGCGTGCTTTAGGTCAATAAGGTCTCGTTGTCTAGTGCAGTAGTCATGCTTAGAGCGTCTAAGTTTAAATAAATCTAGATTTTCCTTAACATACATTAAGCTTTGCAAGATATAAATGGAAGGAACAGTGAGTATACTATGCTTTATAAATAGTGGCTTACAAGAGTCAGTGACATTAAAATTAAACATTATGCGCAAAGCTTTCTTTTGGCATGAGAAGACCTCCTTAGCCCCACCTGAATTTCCCCAAAGAAAAGTTCCATACAAAAGATGTGAGTGGAATAATGCAAAGTATGCTTTCATTAATAGACTACAGCTTGTACAGGTTTTAAGTTTTTTTAGTAAAAATATAACTCTAGACAACCGAGCACAAAGAGCATCTGTGTGATGTTTCCAGGTAAGCTTAGAGTCTAAGTTAATTCCAAGTAGCTTAACTGACTTAGTTACAGAACTGGTGCTTAGGCTAAAGATGATGTTTTCTGTCTTATCTTCATTCACACATAGGCCATTGGCAGAAAACCAGAGGTTGGACCTTTCTCTCATATATGTGATCATGGCTGCATTGATTTCAGGATTTAAGTTAGAGCACATTAACGTAGTGTCATCAGCATAAAGTACACATTTATTAGGAACAAAATTTGGAAAATCGTTAATAAAGACAGTGAATAAGAAGGGACCCAGGACAGAGCCCTGGGGAACCCCGCTTACCACCCGCTTAAGATCCGACCTCTGTTCGCCTATTTTAACAAACTGGTATCGCTGTGATATATAAGAAGTTATAAGTGATAATTCGTTACCTTCAACTCCATAGTACTTTAGTTTCTTAATAAGTTCTTGGTGAGGCACAGTATCAAAAGCCTTGCTTAAGTCCAATAGCAAAGTGTTAACTTCTTCTTTATTTTCAAAACTATTAATAATATATGAGACAACACTCTCAACAGCCTTAATAGTAGATAAGCTTTGCCTAAAACCAAACTGTGCAGATAAAAGCAGGTGGTTAAATTCAAAATAATACTCAATTTGACACTTAATAATATATTCAACCAACTTAGATAAGACAGGTACCAAGGCAATAGGTCTGTAGTTATTTACATTATTTTTATCACCTTTCTTATAAATAGGGACAGTGACTGTTACTTTTAGGCACTGTGGGAAGAGTCCAGCGTTGAACATCCAGTTTACAAGAAAAGTAAAAGGATACAAAATTTCACAAATTATTTTTTTAATTACAAAATTGGAGAGTCCAAAGACATCCTCAGCTCTTGAGTTACTAAGCCTAGTGGTTGTCTTAAGAATATCAGTAGGATTTACAGTGTGCCATTTTAAAGATGGTGCCTTAGGTCCATTTATGCCAGACGACTCTATCATATCACTGGAACTAGCTATATTTAAGCCTAAATTAACATTTGTACTATTTACATGACTAGAAATATTTACAAAATAGTTGTTAAATTCATTAACAGAGATAGGAGGTAGCGTTTGAGAGCATTTTTTTGAAGCACGCCCTGTTTCTGTATTAATTACTCTCCAAGCTGCTTTGCATAGGTTATGCGACTGTAATATGAATTCATCATTGGCGTTCTTTTTTGCTAAGATTATCTGGTTCCTATATAACTTCTTAATTCTCCTATGGTTTTCTAATAGGTCAGGATTAATTTTACATTTTTCATAACTTACATCAAGTAGTATCTTAATTTTAGCTAACAGAGGTGTATACCAACATTTGGGCTTTAGTACCTTATTGCCAAGATTATTTCCTAACTTAGTTTTCAAAGGACAGCAGTCATTAAAGTTGTGAGACACAACTTCCATAAAGTTGTTAAAAGCTACATCAAGATCATCTCCAGCAATTGCCTCTGTCCAGTCAGTGTTGCTTAGTCTATACTTTAATTTATTAATACTAACATCATTTAATACTCTGTAAGTATAGTTTGATTTTACAGACATATTAGCAGGCGAGGAAGAGACATCAGCATTCGTGCAGACTAATTTAAATATTAAAAGCAGACCCAGGTGGTCAGAAATATGAGCCTGTACTGTTTTACAACTATACATTGAGGGGTGAAGGTTTGAGACAAAATTATCTAAGCATGAATTTCCTCTAGTAGGTAAATGGTTGAGGCAAAAACAGTCGTAGGACTTGAGGGTGTTGATAAATTTAGTTTTTGAAGAGCTGCATCTATTGAGATCAACATTTAGGTCTCCCGCAATAACAATCTTAAAATTTCGATACTTAGCATTGTTGTTAACAAAATCAAGAAGCTGAGACAACTTATATACAAAACCATCTAAAGATGAATCAGGGGTACGATATACAGCTATGACTAACAATTTTATAGTACCAAAGGCTATCATTACAGATTCAAACAGTTTAGGTTCACAAATAGAGTCAATATTTACAACCGAAAAAGGGTGTGGAAAGGCTTCCTTTACAAAAATTGCAGCTCCACCGTATGAAGATGTCCTGCAGAAGCTATCAGCCAAGATGAAATTATCTGGTACATATAGATTAATCTCGTCTTTGGTACACCAATGTTCATTCACACAAAGTATGTCGCAATTGGTACTGCTGTTAAATATGTTAAGTAAGTTCAATTTATTCCTTATAGACTGGATATTAATGTGGGCTAAGTGAAGTATAGTTTCACAAGGTCCATTAGGCCCAAGTTGGGAAGCACTTAAAATAGGCTTTTGGCAATATACTTGCACTGACGATAATAGTCCTATGTACCCGGTTCCTTTGCAGTCCCGGGTTCCAAAAAAGACATACCAGGAGCACTCTTACTAGAATATCTAAAGCGTGACACATAAATACCTGCAGGCCAGACATCCTGGTTGAACACATTCTCCCAAAGTGGCAGAGGGACACCAATTTTAAAGGAGCTGTAGCCTGGAAACCTATTTTTTTAGTTTAATTACTTCATAACTACCACTGACAGTATCGTTTAGGTACTGTTTCAGATCTTCACATTGAACATTTTCACCAAATCTAGACGCAAAAATGTGTCTGTATTTCTCCACAGCCCTCAGTCTTTCATTATTAACAGAAGCCCTACCTGTCAAAAACATGGGCTTTTTATTTTTATTTGTCATCGTATTAGGTAAACTATGTTGAGTTTTCGTATTAGGCCTAGGCCTATCACGCTTTTTGTAGGTAGTGATGGTCGTTACAGAACGTAATAGGATTTAATAACACTATTACCACGTAGTAGCCGTCACCGTTGTAATAGGTTACAACAAACACCCTATTATTTTTGTCACGTAAACATAACAGTTACTTAGTAAACGGCTATCTGAGAAACAGTCTGGATCTGTCACTTCTACCCATCACCCTATTACAAAAACTACGAGTAATACGGAACGAACGGTGTGTCACTGACACTGGATTCGTTACGTTACCGCTGTCACTATATTTGAGTTTTGTCACGTCATTCACACGTGATTCACAGACCATTCGTGTCGTGTTATGACACGAAAACTTCAATGCACTTGCGTTCTGACTCTGAGGGCTACTATCGTGTTTGTGCATTTCAAGTTGGTTATTGACAGTTCTAACCGTATTAATAGTTTAATAGTAGTGTTTTGGACTTTTTCCACTAGTTTTATACATTAATAAAATTGTGTTTAATAGTTTCACTCAGTTTTTGTAGTTAATATCTTTAATTTTGTGTGACTGGTGTGTGAAACAAAATGAACAGAAAACAGAAGACTAGTTATTTGTGGTCTTACTTCACAACTACGGATCCCGTAAGTAAAATTGCTAGGTGCGATTTATGTGGTCAATTGGCAAGTTTTAAAACTACAGTTTCTAACCTTAGAAAGCATTTAGAAAGAAAACATACCACTGTTGCTTTGCCACCGCCAGGAGGGAAACACTTACCGGTATCAAATGTGGTTGAACCCCTTGCTGTTCCTTCTTTGGCCTCTACTTTAAACAGGACTACATCGAACACCAACATTGCCATGCAGAATGTAAATTCTGACAACATTGCCACTAATAGTTCAATGTGTAATATTGTACCAAATAACCAACCAAGCATTAGGTCCTTCATACCTCAGCAGAAAAAAATTAGTGAAACCCAAAAGAAGAAACTAGACAAGCTCCTCTTAAATGTGTTTGTTCAAGATTACCAACCCTTTTCAGTAGTAGAGGACGAAGGTTTTAAAAAGTTCGTCAATGGTCTAAATCCAAACTATGTTCTGCCAAACAGAAAAACCATTTCATCTTCTATGATACCAGCAGAATATGAGATGTGTTTGAATGCTGTTCGACAAGAAATGCTAACAGTATCAAATGTTACTTTGACAACTGACACTTGGACCTCTTCAAACACAGAGAGTTATATGGCTCTAACTTCCCACCACATTTCTAACGATTTTGAATTAAAATCAATTTTACTTGAGTGTTCTGTCATCAGATCTTCTCATACAAGTGTAAACTTGGCGGTAGAAATAGACAAAATTGTAAAAAAATTTCACCTTGAAGGCAAAATCATGATCATTGTCTCTGACAATGCCAGTAATATTGTAGGGGCTATAACTAATGAACTAAAACTAAAACACTTCGGATGTTTCGCCCATACAATTAATTTAATTTTGCAGGATGCATTGAAGGTTTGTCAGAGCTTAACAGATCGCATAAAAGCTATAGTTTCTCATTTTAAAAGAAGCACTAGTGCTACAGAGAAGCTAAGGGAAGTACAGAAAAATTTGGGACTGGAACCCAAAAAACTAGTTCTACAAGTAGCTACAAGATGGAACTCAACATTTTATATGTTGCAAAGAATTTCAGAGTTGAAGGATGCTGTTAAAACGACAGTGGCTTTAATCAATAAAGAAATTCCAGTGCTCACCGAAGATGAATGGAAGACTTGCTCCGAATTGGTAATGGTTCTGGAACCATTTGAAGAAGTAACCAGAAATATCTCTGGGGAAAATTACCTTACAGCTAGCCAAGTGATTGGATTTATCAATGGACTAGTTTCTGTCTGCAATAAAATGAGAAAAGAAACCCTAAGCGAAGTCTCCAAACGTGTAGTTGATGAATTGCTCAAAGGACTAAAAACCAGATTTTCTAACATTGAAAACAGCAAGACTATAGCTTTGGCGACGTTGTTAGATCCACGTTTCAAGCTTGCAGTATTTTCAGATGAAAAATCAGCTGGATCCATAAAAACCTACTGCACTGAGCTCATGTCAGCCATATGGAGCAAGAAGACAAGCACTTCTGTGACGTCTGTCAGTGGAAGTCAGGAAAAAGACGATGGAAATCAGCCTCTTACAAAACAGGCAAAGTTTTCTATCTGGGCAGACCTTGATAAGATGATAGCATCCAAGAAACCGTCAGGTACGTTAAAATATATTAATCTGTAAACCATATTAAATTGGGTTTAAAAAACACTTTATTATCCACTTAAAATAATTGTATTTTCAGGGTTAAAGGCATCTGCTGTCATATTCAATTACGTGTTAAAACACTTTATTATCCACTTACAATAATTCATTGTATTTTCAGGTTCAAAGACATCTGCTGCAATTGTTGAAATGAACCGTTATTTAGACGAGGAATGCATCGGACGCTCAGAAAACCCACTACTGTGGTGGAAACAAAATGAAGTTTTTTACCCTCTGTTGTCACAAGTTGTAAAAAAACATTTTTGTGCAGTGGCAACATCGGTCCCCTGTGAGAGATTATTCTCAAAAGCAGGATACATAATTACAGAACGACGTACCAGATTATCAGGGAAACGATGTGAACAACTGTTGTTTTTAAATGCTAACAGATATTTAGTGCAATAAGTTTTTTTAGTTGTTCTTAGTTTAGTTTTCTTATTATATGTCAGGCAAACTGTGTTAAGAGCTGTTGTTTTATAATGCCGACATATTTTTAGTACAAGTTTTTTTAGTTGTATATTTTTACTTGCATATTGTAGTTGTAATATACTTTGTATATTTTTTCAATACGTTGTATCTCATAAATTACATTCTAAAAGGTATTGGCTTATCAACTTTATAGCCCTGGTTTAAGACTTAATAGTAACTTAACTTAAGTAAATTTTAAATGACACACTAGTTCATAAGCAATTTAGAATTACGAATAATAATATGTTTTAGTATTGCAACTCTAACCTGTAATTTCAAAAATTAAGTTGAATTATCAGTGTTTGCGGTGACGGGTGTTTGCTGAAGTTACGAGAGCTACGGCTGTAACGTAACTGTCACCATTAAATAATATGGTGACAGTGACAGACCGGCCGAGCGCGAGCGGAGCCACAGCGCCAGGCGGAGCCGGAGCTGTCCCGTAATAGGTGACAAAAATAATAGGCTACTGGAACCTATTACGGCTCCGTCACGTAACGTTGGAACCTATTACGTCAAAGTAACCGTAATTTCCATCACTATTTGTAGGTAACCTTAACAAACCCACTGTTATTGTTCAATTCTCCACTTCCTATATTATTCCCTTGTTCCAAGTCCAACGTTTCCGATGTCACGTCACCGCCGACAAAGTTACATACTGGAACTTGAACTTCAGAGTTGGTCGGTGACTCACAGTCCTCCGAATTAGTTGTAACTACTTTATTTTCAAAGCCGTTGCTGACCGCAGACTTTTTTTCCCATTTTCAATCATGATGTTTTTTCGTGCTACAGAACTGATTGGCAGCACTGATGAAACGTTTCTGCCACTAAAAAAAGATGTCCGACTGTCAGATTTATTAGCTACTGAAATCAAATCAAGACTATCTTTAATTTCTTGGTTAGAATTAGCATAAGAACTATCATTGCCATTTAAAATCATAGGACACAAGTTAGTGTTCTTGTGTGTAGATTTCAAAACACTAGAATAAGAAATTGTATTATCATTGCCGATTAAAACATCGCCAATTGCCTCAGTGTGGTTACTCACGATAGATGATAACCTGGCATTTTCTGCCTCCACAATGTCCAAACGATTGCATAGATCACGTTGGTTTTGCGTTAAATCAAGAATTTGGTCGGTTAGAATTTTTATATGTGAGATACAATCACACGTAGCACTATAGTCTTCTTTAATAAAAGGTTTGGCAGCCGGTAAGACACTTGCAACGGCACTGTTATCTTCAGGATCCACCCTACAACTGTCACATAGAAAATTAGACTTTTCACCTTTAGAAAATGAAAAATCTTTCCTCTCTTTCCCCGCACATGCAAAATGGAACCACTTAAGACACCTCCCCTCACACATAACTCCTCCAGAATGACTTGTAACATTTTTCGGACAAGCTCCACATAACGGATTCTTATTAGACGGCGCCATCTTGGCTGAGTCTCTCCACAGAGTTGAGGGTTGGAGTTTAAAACTTCCTTGTGGGAGTTTAAGTTTCTCTTGGTCACAAATTTAGACACAAACACTGTACTGGGCCAAAAGTCAGGTGAAAAAATATCTTTAAACTTGCAGGTACACCTACCTTGAAGTCCTGCACACACCAGAGCGATACTCCGCGCGATACCATGGTGGCTTATGGAGCCGCACACACCAGAACGAACTGCGATACGCGATACCGAATCGATTGCGATACTGTAGCGATATTATCGCAGTAACGCTGCATGCACTGTTCGCAGCGCTTTATCGCAGCAATACAATGCGGCCAAACCTGAACTACTCAGTTTTGTCTGTCCATTGCACCTGTAAACAACATGTCGTGTATCACTGAACACTTACTTGAAGTTGTGTATACATACCCGGTGCTCTATGATTTAAATAACAAGGATTATAAGAACATACGGAAGAAGGACAAGATCTGGGAGGACATCGGAAAGACACTGAATACCTCTGGTAAGTATCAAAATTGCTGGCACCAAGAAGAACTTTAACCTTTCTTCCAGGATAGAGGTACTGCAAAATATTTAATGAACCAAGCCTACGTAATTATGTTTTGTGTGCATATAATTGTAGCCAGTTTATTGTTTATTACCACCACGTGGTAAGTGATGGTAAGGATGTTTGGTACAGTGATGAGGAAGCAGCTTGAGCTACAGGAAGTAGTGACGCCGTCTACCGTGGGAACGTCTGCCCTTGTTAAATTCCCGAGTCCTCGCAGGACTCGTAGCCAGTAATCCTAGTGGTCCTACCAATTACGCTTACTTTTTACATATTTTACATTGGTTCTTATGGCTGGGAAAGTCGTTTTACATACTGTAGCTAACATATAAAGCTGAGTTGTACAACCCATTATTCAATGATTATATTATGTAAATATGAGGCTGAGAGGGGAGGTGGTATGGCGTAGCATTATGCTGCGTTATATAGGGGGGGGGGGTTGGCTCAACGTTACGTAACTCACACATTTTACCCCTCTTTAAAAATTAAAAAATACGTAATATGTGTATGGCTCCTAAATTATATCAAATCACACAGTTGCAGAAAAAGGTGTAGTTTATTTAGTAATAAGAAAAGTAAATACAAATAAAAAGGTAATTAATAATAATAAATAATTCTTAATACAGCTAATTTCTTTAATTTTGAACAACTATTAATGGTTATTTGTACATAACTATAATTGTTCATGCTTGAGAAAAATTAGCTTTTGTCATTTAAAAGGTCTGCAACCATCTCACTTAGGTCGGGTTGTTTGTCTTGTCAAAAAATCGACAAACCTCTCGCGCACAATCACTGCATAACGAGGACTTCTCTTGAATTCTGGATTGAATCGAGAAAAAGCACCCCCTCGTGGCTCAGCAGCATATTCTTCAAGGCAGTCGAAGAAATCCTTATCAGAGTTCTTCGATCGTATGAAGTTGTGCAAAACGCACGTAGCTAGCACAATAACTTTAGCCAATTCCACTTTAACTTCCAATGGTCTATTGTAAATTCTCCACTTTTGTGAAAGTATGCCAAACGTATTTTCAACCACACCACGTGCTCTGCAAACATGGTAGTTGTACCTCCTCTTTCTTCGGTCTCGTCCAGCTTCTCTTCGTGGGAAGGGTTTCATAACATTTTGTTTCAGTGCAAATGCCTCATCACCTACTAAACAGTACGGGGTCTCCTGTTTTTGTCCAGGAAGAGGTGTGTCTTCAGTTAAATTGAGTTGATCTGTGTTGAACTTTTTTCCCATAACAGATTCTTCAAATATACCCTATCACCGTTTTTTCCATATCCTCCCACATCAATGCAAATGAAATTACAATCTGGATCAACAATACTCAACAAAACAATTGAAAACCTGTACTTGTAACAAAAGTACGTCGAACCTGAATTGGATGGACACTTGATAGTGACATGCTTTCCGTCAATGCTTCCCACGCAATACGGAAATTGCCATCTCTCGTAGAATCCAACAGCAGACTTTCCCCATACTTCTTTAGAGGGTTCAGGCAGATACAGAGGTTGTAGTCGTTGTATAATAGCATTGCAAACTTCCTCTACAATAAGACTCACCGTTGAAAACCCAACTCTGAAGCTGTGGCCAATGGTTTTTAATGAGTCTCCTGGGGCCAAGAATCTGAAACAAAGTTATGATTTTTTATAGTATTTGTAAGTTAAAACCCTTAACACAAAAACAACTCTAATAACATAAATTAATTAAATAAATTTTAAAACTCATTAAATGAAATAAATATTTTTTTGTAATACAATAAATTATTACATCTATTAAAAAAGTTCCAATTTTTTCTCTATTCAAGAATGTTGCAATATAATTTTTTTTGCAATTTTATTTCAACAGTTATTTTATTTGCAGATGACGAAATGAAAAAGAAATGGAAAGATATGCGTGATTGCTACATGAAATATCTTTGGGATTGCAAAACAACAACTGGTAAGGCAAAGAGAAACATAAAAAATGGACTTGGGCCACTCAGATGGAAAGGTTTAAGCTATTTATTGGAATGGCCTAAACTATGTCTAACGTGACAGCACCTGAAATTGAAGGCGACAACACAAACCATGATAAGCTTGTTGACGAACCCGATCAACTGGTTAACGATGGAGGTGACTATCAAGAAATGCCAGCACGCAGAGAAATAAATATCCATCCAAGAAGAACCGATCAACATGAATCTTGTTAGAAACTATCCTACGGCTAGTCCATCTGAACCAGCTGCCAAAAGAAGGAAACCTAAGTCACCTGGGAGCAACGTAGATAAGGTGATTCAGTACTTAGAGTGGGAAAATAAACCTGTTCTATATGCAACAGATCACCTGATGCTTGGATATTCGGAAACTATAGACTTTCACTCAGGCAAGGCAAACAGACGTCAAGTTCAAAATAGCACAAATAATAAATCAGGCTGAATTAGAGCAGATCCAGGAAGAAAACCTCTCCAGACCATGTAGCTCTTCTACGGGATCTTGGGTTGACTTGGGACTCAACTGCCTTACTTAGGCAGTACAGTGCAATCTCGCTAATCCGGCAGTATATCGGGATTGGTAGTGTCGGATTACCGGAATTGCCGGATTAATGGATGTATGGGTAAAAACGTACGAAAAACATACAAATGTACCCTACATTGAAATTTATTAGGAACCAGTTAAAGTATAGTTTAACATAAGTAGAACGCAAAAGTACAATTGAGGAGCTGGGTGCAAAAACGACCTGAGCAGCATCGGGTCGTATTTGCGTAAAACATCTTAAATACACGGCCTTTTAATTCCTAACATTTTGGTGTTTGTTTCATTCCAATATCTTTGAAATTGGCTGAACCGTGGATTTTTTTTGCAGCAGTGTTTGACTTGTTGATCACCTGTTGGACGTAAACACTAACACTTTGCTGTCTGCTGTGTTATTGTGAAGATTGTTTGGTTATGCGTCCATCGTTTTATTGGCGTAGTTAATAAGTGTCTTTTATTAGTGAATAATTAAGTGTCTTTACAGTTCTCATCCATGGAAACTGACAATGAAATGTCTGATGAAGAAAAGTCTGATGCTGAAATGTCTAATGACTCAAGTGAACTTTCAGAACATAGTGATCCTGGACCTTCGCGTAAGAGAGGGAGACGAAAGGAACGTGATAGCAGTACGTGGAAAAGAAATGTAAATAAAAAGAGGCGAGCTGAAGGTAAATCATTTGTTAAAAATACAATAAGGGGAAATGTTAAAGTTAAGGGTAAACAGTTTTCTGTCGTAACAACATGTTGCCCAAAGAAATGTTGTGATCGAGTTTTGAGAGCCCAACAAAATAAGATATTTGAACATTTTTATGCATTGGGTGACAAAGCAAACCAAAACTTGTATTTATCAGGATGTATGTTGAATAAGGACATTTTGACTCGGAGTACTAATGCAACAAAACCTATTGAAGCATTGTGGGAGTACAACATAAATGTACCAGAACTTAACGTAAGACATGCAACATGTCGAGAGTTTTTGCTTAAACTATTTCAAATATCTTCTAGAAGAATACGTACTGTTCAGGATACTCTAAAGAAAGGGAGCCTAGATTTTAAAGAAAAAAGAGGTACTCATAACAACAGGCCTACCAAAATAGATGACTCTGTGTGGAATTTGGTAGAAGAGCATTGGGTCTCATTACCCAATACCCCTTCACACCACGCTGCAAAAAAAAGCAAGCGACTCTATTTTGATAATTCCTCACTCACTGTTACAGCGCTTTTCCACTTGTTCAAAAAATATTTTCAAGAAAAAACAAACACACCTCTCTCCAAGATGAAATACAACACTTACTTTCAATACTTCAAAAAGAACTCTCCCTACTCATTTAGAAAACCTAGGTCAGATACTTGTGACATGTGTGAAAAGCTCAACTTTAAGTTAAAAGAAAATCCTAGTGACATGAACACAAAGACTATGTTGCAATTACATGAAAAAAAGGTTGCTGCTTATAAAGATTTAAAAAATAAAATGGTAGAAAAAGCAAAATCTAATGACACTCACAGTCTATTGTTGGAGTTTGACTACGGTCAAAATTTGCCACTGCCAAAATTGACAGTAAATTCTGTATTTTATAAAAGACAGCTGTGGTATTACGTGTTTAATATTCACTGCCATAACAATACCTCTAGCACTATGTATACCTACCTAGAGACTGAGTGTACTAAAGATCCAGACACTGTAGTTTCTTTTTTGTACCACTACATAGACAACAGACTAAAAGAGAATAAAAACTTCAAAGAAATCATTTTGATGTCAGACAATGCTGGAGGTCAAAATAAAAATCATAAAATGCTTATGTTTTGTTCATTTCTGGCTGTAAAGTTCAAAATTAAAGTTAGCCAGTTATTTCCTGTAAGAGGCCACTCTTACTGCCAGTGTGACCGCAACTTTGGGGCCTATTCAAACGTTTTAAGAAAAACTGCGAGAATGGCCACAACTCAAGAGTATGACAAAATAATTTCCAGTAAGTCTGAGCTGATTCATGGATATCAACATTTGAAAAACTGGAGTGCTTCGTTACTTGACTACTTCTTAGAATACAAGAATATAGTTTCAAAAAAAACTTCTTTCAAAATCCACCAATACTGCAGGCTCCAGTATAACCCATCAGGGACCATCTCAGCCTCCTCCAGCTACCTCGGTTCATTCATCCCATTCAACTTCCTTGTAAAGGGGGCCAACCTGAACCTTTTTATCCCTGAAGATATTCCTGGTATGCCAAGAAAACAGTTAAAACCAGCAAAAGAGAAAGACTTAACAAGTCTGTTCTGCTTTTTAAGTGCAGAAGAACAGTGTTGGTTCAATGATGTCATTGAAAAGCCCAAAGTAGATGACAATGTGGTCGCAGAAAACGAAGAAAGTGACATTGAAGAGGAGTCGGACTATGAAAACATACTCGCCTATGAGTTTCCTTAAACATTGTTCACTTTTCAAAGTTTAAAAAAACATTGAAATATGATCAGTTCAATTTTGAACTAATTTTTTCATTAATCCTTAATTAAGTTAATTTCTAACAAATGCTTTATTTGTATTTTTATACCAATTTGAATTATTAATAATAATAATATTCTTAAGACTGCAGTGTTTTAGTGCCATTATTTCAAACAGTATCCTTGTAATTTTTCCCAACCTATACTTTTATGCAAAAACGACACGTGACACTAGCTACTATTATGTTTAATAACTTTGGTATAAAAAATGATATCACTTAGCAACAGATATATTCTTTAACTAGAAGAATATAATGTTACAGAATATTACAATGTACAGCACTATAAAAAATATAATAAAAAGAAAAAAATCATGTCTAACTTTCAAAGCCCGTTTTCTCAAAACTCACTTTTCAGACTCAGGTCGTTTTTGCACCCAACTCCTCAATTGGAAAATAACTAAATACACAATAAAACGTAATAAACAAACAGTACAGTATGCCTAATCTGGCTGTGAAATAAATAACGGAAGGATACAGTACAACAAATTTGAAAATCAATATGTAAACTTACATACCGTAAAATGAAAAATCTGCATATGCTTATTCATTACAGGCAGGAAAAAAGTCTTCGATAGTTTTTTGTTTTTTAGCATCAAATGAATGCTTCAATACTTTTTCTTGAAGTCCTTTGAGTGTAAGGAGTTCAGAAGCTGACGCACTATTTTCGTCCGCCCAAGTTATAGCCGTGGTGAACGCACGCAGCTCCTGATTAGTGTTTACTGTCTGTGGAGCAGCTGCGACACAAACAGTTCCCCTCTCCCCTTCGCTGTCGAGTATGTCTGCTACTATCTCGTCGTCTGTCATTATTTGGTACAATTGTTCTTCTTCCTCCCCGGTGAACCAGTCATTTACATCAGTTTGCGTCAGGTCATTAGGATCATCCACAAGCTGCTCAATAATTGCGGCTCTTAAGTCATTTAGCTCAGTTTTGTTGTTCAGAGTCACTTTTTTCTGTTTTTCGTAATCCTGTAGTAACGTCAGAGTAAGCCACAATTTTTTCCATGAACAGACAATGGTTTTCGTTGAAAGTTTTTCCCGTGCACTAGCTAAGTTAAAAACAACGTCTTTAAGGTTAGTGTTCTTTAGTGCTGTAACAACACTCCCCTCTTTTGACAAAATACTGTACAAAAGGGTTTTTTTTGTAACTTGTCTTTACGGTTTGGATAACGTTTTGATCCATAGGTTGTAGTAATGGAGTAACACTTGGAGGCAAAAATAGTGCACAGATGTTGCCATCCCTTAATTCGTCTGCATTAGGATGCCCAGGGCAATTATCGAGAAGTAGCAATGCTCTAAGAGGCAACTTCGGTTTTTTCAAACATTTCTTGACTGATGGAACAAAGCTGTTATGAAACCATTCGTTGAAGAGAGTCTTTGTCATCCAGCGTTTTGTTTGGTTTGTGTATTCCACGGGCAAATTTACGTTCTTAAAACACCTGGGGTTTTTTGATTTACCAATCACGAGCATTGGTAATCTATGAGTGCCACTGGCATTACAGCACGGCATAAATGTGATTCGGTCTTTTGCCAACTTGCGGCCAGGTGCGCTTTCTTCAGCTCTGTGAACAAACGTTTTTTTTTGGCAAAAGGCACCAAAATAAGCCACTCTCGTCCGCGTTATACACCTGATCTGGGGTCAAGTTCATTTCTTCAACAGTTGTTATGAATTTTTCTATAAAGGGCTCAACCGATTCTTCATAGCACGACAGTCTTTCACCAATTAAGCTTAACAGTCTAATCCCGAAACGTCTTTTAAACTTGTCCAACCAACCTACATTGGCACGAAAGTCGTCCTTCTTCATTATTTTGTTGTAGAAGAACTTGGCTTTTTCCATAAGGATGTCACCTGAAATAGGTGTATGCTTGCTTCTTTCTTGTAATCTTCAACTTGGGGAAACTCACCTGATTTCAAGGTTTTTCTTGCAACAGCAGATTTCTCACTAGGCCTACTTTTGAAGAACGATTCAATTTTGTCCTTTTTGTTTTTAATGTCGTGTACTGTTGCACGACCAATGTTGTATTCTTTGGCCAAATGAGACAACTTATCACCTTTCTCTAAACGTTTTAGAATTTCGTACTTTTTATCGATTGTTAATCCCCATCGCACGCGCCGCGGAGCGACACTCCGCAAGTAGGTATATTTGTTGTTAGAATAGTGGTCAGAATGGGTTGAGCCTTGAGCCCGCGTGTAGCTTTCTCCCTCCATCTGTAGAAAGACGTGGCGCGCTTGTTGGGGCGTGTACGTTCAGTCGCGACTGAGCAGTGACATTGAGAACATCCCCGCGGAGTGACGTTCCGCATGCGTTCTTTTCATTATCTGATATAACGGAGTATCGCTCCGCGGCGTTCTACACTGCATTCATCATTAGAGTCATCACTCTTCACGTTCAACCTAAAACCGGAGTACTTTTAAGGTAAGTAACAAGTTTTTTCTATACATAAAATCTGTAATTTTTATTTTATAGCCTGAGTATTGTTTTACTCATAAAAGATGTTCTCAAACCAATAAATATGTATGTCAGAACTTTGTACCTAATTACTTTGTATTATACTTCTTATTTTGTTTCAGATGCATGAACCAGATGAAGAAGAAATTCTTCGACTTCTAGGAGATGAATGAATGAATGAATAACGTTTATTCCAGCAATTTATATATACATATATACAATCTTTCTTAGATGAAATAACTATTATTTTATATATACAGCAGCTTATGTATAGAAGAAATGTAAAATGAGTAAGAATAGAAAAATAAGTGTAACAATACTGGAAAGCCTACATGGGCAATCTGCCTGTGCGTAGGCCTGGTTGCATCTAGCCGCCAACATAAATTATAAATATACGCTGGATATAACTGTAATAGAATAAGGTAAAGAAAAAGATAAAGGGATGTATGTCTATTGCTTCTTGAATTTACTGTAAGTGATTGTTTTTATTCAAGCGGTGGAAAATAAATGAAATAAAAATGGTATGTGTGGCTAAAACTAAATGATCCCTTTATGACGGAGTGAGATGAGAGAGAGAGTGTGTGTGTGTTCGGTTATTAATAGTAACAACGTCATGGTCAAGGGTCAGGTCCCCTGTACCCGGCAGTAATAATGATCTCCGCCTCTGATACGCCTAATTGCAATAGCCACTCATTGATACGATTTTTAAAAACTGACAAGGATTGTGCGTTAAAGAAATTATAAGCGTGAAAGAATCTAGAAACATTTCTGAATAGTATATTTGATATGTAATACGAATTAGTTGTGGAGAAAGATCTATATAGTTGTAAAGTGACTATTCCTGTGTCACGGGCATATCGGGTGTTATATGAATGGGGAATTTCTGAAAAAATAGAGTGAAAATGTGAGAAGATGTGAACTATGAGAGATTTTATAAATAACTGACGAACTGTAAGGATTGATAATTCTTTAAATAGAGTGTCAGTAGGGTAACTGCGTTTTTTATGAAAGGCGAGTTTTAACAACTGTTTCTGGCATAAAAACAGTCTGTTTAGAGTTGTTTTACTAGCTCCCCCCAAGCGATATTTCCAAATGAAAGCATAGACTGAATGTAAGCGTAGTACGCCAGCTTTATTTCACTTACACTAAGAACATCGCTCAGCTGTCTGAAAGCAAAAATCAACCGACGTAATTTTTTAACTAAGTAATCTATATGATATGACCATGTCATCCTATGATCAAAAATAACTCCAAGATATTTGTAAGCTATTGTTTTATCTCTGCTTTCACATGTGCATAAATCATTGAGATAATTTCCACAGCTATGAATTGTCAAATTTTTCAAATGGTAGTCACAAATAGGGCGAAGAGATATTGGCAAAAATTTTGTTTTTAAAATATTAAGCGTTAATACGTTTTGATCAAACCATTTCTTTAACGTCATGAGATCACTCTGAGCTTTCCTTTGCACTTCTAACCAGTTATTACCGTTTACAAAAATTAAAGTGTCGTCTGCAAATAAAAAAAGTTTACCATTTAAATTTATTTTCGAAATGTTATTGATATAAATTAAGAACAAAATTGGTCCGAGAGTACTTCCTTGAATAACTCCATAGTCCACTGACAATGGATCACTAGTCACCCCGCAGACAGAAACATATTGAAATCTATTACTAAGGTAGCTTGAGAACCACGCAAGGGTGTTTCCACAAACTCCAATAGCATCTAATTTGTTAATTAATTTGTCTCTCTTTACCGAGTCAAAAGCTTTCTTGAGATCTAGAAAAACAAGCATTGAGCGATTACCTCTCGAAATAGAAGCATTTATTTCTTTATTTAAGTCAAATAAGACATCGTTTACATTTTTATCGCTTCTGAACCCATACTGACACCCACTCAAGATATTGTTTTGATTAAGGTAGGATACTAATTGTTCTTTAATTATTCGCTCTAATATCTTGGAAAATATGCTAAGTAAGGAGATCGGTCTATAGTTGCTTTTATTGGTAAATTCATCTGATTTATATAAAGGGAACACTTTAGCCATTTTAAAGGTATTAGGAAAGACACCCAATAAAATACTTAGATTAATTAAATGGCACAAGGGTTTAGTAAAGAACTGAATATTTGCCTTGAGAACATCAGCAGAGACACCATCAAAGCCGGGCGCAGAGCCCCCCCGCAGTGCTTTCACGTGACGTACAACGTCCACCTCAGTCACAGTATTCAGGGTAAACTCACAGTCTAGTCTAAAGTCAGCGTCATTCACAATCGGCACCCCACTCGAATCGATCGCATCCGCCAACTCCTGCCCCACGTTTGCAAAAAAAGAATTGAAGCTGTTTGCAGATTTCTGTATTACATCGGAAGTAATATCAGAAACCGCTGGCAGATGTTCTTTTATAGGAAAGGAAGAACTCTTGTTAATTTTTCCACTTAGCTCATTTATTACCGACCAGAATAATTTGGGATTATTTTTTGAACTATCGATTTTATCGCGATAATAATCTCTTTTCGCTCGCTTTATAGAGCTACTGAGCTGATGTCTAAGATTCCTATAATCGGTTTTTAATTGTAAATTAAAAGGTTGTTTTTTTACAGATTTACTAAGTTTATCTCTACGCCTAATCAATTTAATTAATGCCGAAGTTATCCAAGGTTTTAATTTTTTAAGTCTGGTGGTTCTATGAGAGATTTCTTTTTTAGCTGCGGACATAGTGTTGCAAACTATATTTATAAATTGCTCGGAACAGGAGTCAACATCAGCGCAACCCAACACGGGAGCCCAGTCGACACGAGCCAGGCTGTCGGTGAGAAGAGTGTAGTCGATGTAAGAACGAGGTGTATTGTCAGAGTCAGTGGTAGTAATGTCTCGTGACACCGAGATAGTCAGGCCGGTACTGAAGTGATCGGTAATGTCAGTGTGGACCACAGCTGTTCTCACATGATCCATGTTAAAATGTCTTACAAAAATATGGTCCAGGCAGGAAACACGGTCGTCAGTTACTCTAGTAGGTTTATCAATGCATTGCTTAAGTCCAGCACCCTCTAAGCAGTTTACATATCTGTCCTTATGTTCTGTAGTTCCTAATAAGTCCAAATTTATGTCACCAAGAAAAATGCATGTTTTGTAACATTCTATGTCTTCGTAAAAGTGTTCTAATTCGTCTATAAATAAGTTCAAGTCACTATCAAAAGTTCTGTACACAGCAAGAATATTATATTGTTTATTTAATAAGGTAAAGTCTAGTCTGAGGCCGTAAACGTCACCTAATGTTATCTGAGTGGTAGTTACTGATAAGCGCTCGTTAACTAAAATAATAAGTCCGTCATTTTGATTCCGTTGTTTCTCAGTAGCGATAAGTTCAAAGCCTTGAATCCTTGTCCATTCCTCACCCCCCCTCAACCAACACTCTGACAGAAATATTAGATCTAATTGTTCAAATATGCTACTCAAATATAACATTAACTGATCAAAATTCTTAGAAAAACTTCTTATGTTACAATGGAAAATTTTTAAACTGTTGCCACCACTATTATAAAAGTTAACACATTCCTTGTATGAATCTAACTCCAGACAAGATAAATTTAAATAGACATCATTGTCATCATCACCCTCCAATGAAACCAGTTTTGCACAAACCCACGCACAGCCTGCCCGCCCAGTCATAAAACGGCTTAATACAATTTGTGGCATTAACTACAAGACCACAGATCTATGTACAACTATATAATTATAATGCTAATATATACATACATACACATACATACATATATATACATATACATATATATATATATATATATATATATATATACATACATATATACACACATATACATACACATACACACATACATATAGAAATCAACATTAACATAAATACTAATAATACATTTCAGATTACATAACATATATAAAGGAAACAAAGTATTTGAATATAATGAATCACTAATTTAAATTATAGTATTTACTTATCCAATATTATTTTTACTTTATAAAATATATAAACATAAAAGTTTTTTTTTTTTTTTTACTTGCATCCTTATTATAAGAGTAAGAGAACTTACTCCTTAATATCCTTAATATATAGTAAGAGAACAAAACACAAGAAGAAATCTCAACGCGATAATTTTGAAATGAATATATATATTAGAAAATATTTTAATTATGAGAAACATATTTAAGGGAAGTAATTTATTGTTTTGGAAGTACACAATGACATTATATTATATAAATAAATTAGTATTGGCATATCATATTATATAGCCATACTTATGCATAGACAGGCAGAAACAGTGGTTAGACATAATATAACAGTAAAGAAGTATTAATAACTATTAAACATATTGTTAAAATGTATAAACTTGTTAGCTTGTCTGCACCTTGCTTATTTGCCAGAGTTCCTAGAAACTACTATGTATATATAATTTTAATGACATCACAAGAGTAACATTTTTACATTTATTTAATTTAATTATTGTCGCTGCAACAGACTTGTGTTTCCTATTACTTAATAATATATGGCGCTGTAAAGAATCTTCCAATAAGGTATCAAATTAAATTAAACTAAAATATTAATGGAACTGAAGGTAAACAAACAGAAACCTTTGTTTACAGAAATCTGGCCTTAAATAATCACAGTTAATATTATATGAAATTGGGGCATCGGATAATTCAGAAGACAATGTTCAAGAAAGCAATCACAATTCACTGAGTGAGGAGTCAGCTGAAGGCAGTGATAATGAGCCAGTTTTAAACCAATCTGTTCTTGAAAACGAGGAGGATAATGGCCAGGACATTCGTGGCAATGAGGTAATAAATAATGTTATTACTAATGACCTGTATGTCGCTGACGATGGAACTGTGTGGCGAATGACACCGGATCAAAATTGGAGGGTCAGAAGAAGACCGTGTGATCTTCTATGACATCTACCTGGCGTTCGTGCAGATGCGCGTAATGCTGAAAGCACTTTGGACGCACTGAAGCTATTTTTTACCAATGAAATATTACAGGAGATGGTGAGATGTACAAACATTTATATTTCTAGCCAACGCCCTAATTTTACCAGACCCCGAGACGCAAGTGACATAACTGTTGTTGACTTGAAGGCCTGTTTAGGGCTGCTTTTCCTTGCAGGCTCCATGAAGCTATCTCATACAAGACTTGAGGACCTATGGCGTACTGATGTTACAGGCATAGAATATTTTAGGCTGACAATGAGTATTAACCGATTCAAGTTCATTTTAAAATGCTTGCGGTTTGATGATTATAGGACCAGAGGTACGAGGAAAGCTACAGACAAGCTTGCAGCTGTGAGATTTCTTATTGACAAATTTAACAACTGCATGAAACATTACAGTTTATCTGAAACAGTAACCATCGATGAAATGTTGCATGCTTTCCGTGGGCGTTGCAGTTTTAAACAGTATATTCCAAGCAAGCCCGCCAAATACGGTCTTAAAATATTTGCTCTGTGTGATGCTAAGATGTACTACACAAACAATGTTGAGGTTTACTGTGGGCGGCAGCAATCAGGACCCTACTTATGCGGAAAGTCGTCACATGAAATCGTAAAACGTCTTGTGCGCCCAATCTCTAACAGTGGCCGCAATATAACCTGTAACAATTGGTTTGTGTCAATACATTTAGCTCAAGACTTATTGGAAAATGACAAGCTTACTCTTGTAGGTACAATTTAAAAAAACCGAAGGGGAATCCTAAACTTCATGAAAGAAGTAAAAAATCGCCAAGTAGATTCAAGTGTTTTCGCTTTTAGAGAAAATACCACACTTGTCTCTTACAAACCAAAGAAAAACAAGGTGGTCTTAGCCCTGACAACACTTTATTACGAACGAGATAAAGTGGAAACTGATGAAAATAATGAAGTGCACAAACCAGCAATTATTACATTTTATAATGCAACAAGATCAGGTGTAGACAAAGTCGACGAGATGAAGTGCTCATATTCAGTTGCAAGAATAACCAGGAGGTGGACATTAGTGGTATTTTTTTCATTTTTGAACATTGAAGGCATCAATGCCTATGTAATACAAAGGCCAACAGTAGAAACACCAACCTGCTGAGAAAAGATTTTCTTGAAACACTGGCCAAAGACCTACTTGATGACTACATCAGAGCAAGAGTTGCGAAGACAAACATCCCAACATCAATAAGATTACGTCTGGGGGAAATATTGGGACTGCCAGCAACTCAACCAAATCATGTACTGGATCATAGGGAGAAAACTCATGGAAGGTGTAGCTTTTGTGACAGAAAAAAGAACAGACCAACCCGATTCACATGTGAACCGCTAACTGCAGAAAGGCATCAAGTCCAAATTAACCAACTTTTCAGGAGCGACAAAAAACCTTATAAATCCATATGTACATACATATATTTAAATATTTATTTTTTATTCTATATGACTGACCTTTAAAGATCATATTTTGAAATTGAGTCAATCAAATATTTTTAAAGAGCTGATTATTAATTTTTTTTTACATAGGACATGTTTCCTTTCTGCGGTAAACTATTTTACAATTTTACAAATCATGGGGAAAAATCATTATACAAATCATTTTGTTAGATACATTTATTTTAATGATAAAAAATATCTTATATCTAGGAACACGTTGTATAACAAAGAAAATATTTTTACACTACAATATTTAAGTCATCGTCAGCGGTTGATGTGGTAGGCCATGACAGGATTTGGTCCCAAAAGTCAAATTTTTCTTCTGGAATGTATTTTTTTGTTTTTTTCAGATCTTCCATTTTTTTAATGTTGATCGGAAGTACCGTAGCATAGGCTTTTTTTGTTGGAGCCCTGATCGGCATCTCTGCATTCCTCAATCTGAAGGAATCCGTTGCCAAGCCGGTAATGTTCATGTCACACTGCACCGTGTGAGGCGTCTCAGATGAAAAAGACATTACCCTGTATTTTGATAATGAAAATGTTATTTTTTGTCTTTTCGGTACATCTCTACCATAGGAATCGTCACTTAAGCTGGTCTTTTTGTAAAACTCTGGCCACCATGCAGTGAAGTCAATAAAATCGTCAAAGTTCATTTTGATGACAGAGAATTTACCAGCGATTTTCGATGAACCAAGAATAAGAGCTTCGACTTCAGCTAAATCATAGTATCTTTCTTCTCTTCCCAATTTTCTTCTTACTATCCCAAAATCTCTATCATTCGGCATAAACGAGTGGCCTCGGACTGGAAACACTAGTTTTACTTCATCAAACCGTTTTATTTCACATAAATACATCATCATTCTTACCAGGGTGTGGTTTTTGTTCTGTCCTGAACAGTTGTCCCCAAACAAATAAAGTTTTTTTACATCATTATCAATTTTGTGTTTGATGTACCAGTCCAATATTGTACAAACTTCGTTAGCTCCCTTACCTCCATTACCCTCGTGATAGATAACAGTTGTACATTCACCTGTTGAAAGATTATGCACACCAAAGACGTTAACAGTGAGCTGCCGGAAGTAATAGGTGTCTTGTACAGGAATGCAAGGTAGAGATACGTTAGCCATAAAATCAATACAGATCCCAACACTAGTCAACTCATTTTTGCACTTTTCCGTTGTTTCTTGCAACGAGGCATAAAATTTTTTAGCTCTACGTTTGTGTACCATTAACTCGGCGACAGCTACTCGCTTGGCATTCTCGTTTAAAAAAGGACTTTTTATTTTCAAGGTTAGTTCCTCGCAAGTTACACAAGCATCTTTAACTGGTCGGTCAAAACCAATGTCAGGGTAGTTTTCATTAAAATAAGTCCAAAAGAACTTGTATGAGAGCCTTTTTTTCACTTCCCAAAGTTGTTGTAAGAAAGTTTTGGTTTTTTTTTATGAACATATCATACATAATTTTCAAATTCAAGTTTGCTGAGAAGTACTGTTTATCTTTGCCTGTATAGTGATGGGTTTTTGTTGGGAATGATTCAACATGGGCCCTTAATCGAGTCAGGACAGACCCGGGTATTGCATTTCCTGAAACGTTCTTTCCTCTGTTGTCAGTTGGGATTTCATTTACTTGCAACAAATGAGATAAACGGTAAACACTGTTTAGGAGTGTATCCATAAGTTGTCATAAATCCATTTTTACATACCTTGGTGCGTTTGCCATTGTGTAGAATGGAATAGCTTACACTAAAAGCTTTCGGCTTTTCAGATGATGACCCAGGCCTGGATCTTTCTCTTTCAACAGGACTAACTTCCATTAGAGATTGGATGAAAATGTCCTGTTCTACTTTGGTTGTCATATTATGTAGTTTTGAAAATATTTCTATCATATCTCCCTCCGAAAAGCTTTGAAGGCAGTTGGACTTGCAGCTGAAACAATAACAGGCTTAATAACAAGAGTATAATATTATGATGAATGTGTCAAAAATATAATAGGCCTAGGCCTACCATATTTTGAGGTTATGTTACCGTCGGGCCAATTTGATGTAATGATTAGGTTATCGTTCAAGACCACTAGGCTAATTTAAAATAAAACTAGAAGTGAAGAGATGTATCAACCAAACATTGTATGCAAAAATAAACTATTGAACAAAACTATATTTACCTGCAAACATTGGAGCCTGGATTTTTTGCAGGTACAGTTTTGCCTTTCCAGTTTACATGCTCTTTGCCCTCTACCTTAGACTTTTTAATCACATTTCTTCTGTACTTTTCTTCATTCTTTACACCCTTCCTTCTTTTATTCGACTGTCCTTCTTCTTCTGAACTACTCATTTTATTTCAATGATGAGGCATTAAGTAATCAGTGAGACCGCACTAAATAATGTTATGAATAAACAAAGCACTATGATCGTTGTTTGACGCGACTCAGCTGACTGAACGTTAGTTATCGCGTCTGCCACGCGAGCGCTGACAGCCAGCTGGTTACTGCAGAAGGGGAACAAGTCCAGGACTAGTTCCCTTTCTGCAGTAAATAGGTTATTCGAGACGTCGCCATTGCAATAGCAATGCGCGGACATGTTTCCTTTCTGCTGTAAACGACGAGTCTTAAACCTAACAACAACTTTGAAGGAAAAACGGAAAACCCGTTAATTTGGACTTGATGCCTTTCTGCAGTTAGCGGTTCATGTAAGGGATGCCACAAATATTTGTGTACGGAACATATTGAAAGCTATGTGTGCAGGGACTGTGTGCCAAAGTTCAAATGATAGAACAAGGTTCAGATTCTAACTGAACAACATTTCTTAAAACTTTTCTCAAGGCATTTAGGTTTTTGATAGATTTAACATTTAGTTAATTATAAATTATCTGGTTGTAAAAATACTGTATTTGTAAAGTCTTGAATAGGAAGTATGAACAGTTATTGTTTAGTCATGAATAAGTACTAGAAATACAAGACAAAGACTGACATGCTGGTAAGACGTTATTCATTCTACACCAAGTTTTCTAAGTGAAACATAACTTTTACAATATTTTAAATTAAAATTATCTTATTTTATTTTCTCTATTATGCTAATAATGTTTATCATTATCATTTATATAAATTCAACATGTGATTGTTTTCAATTATAATGTTAGTTGTAGATGAATAAACTAACTTTCACAAAAACTGATCATATTTTTATTACAAAACACGCATACATACACCCACCCAAAATTGAAAAAGCATGTGTAAACACACAATTAGATGTTTAAATACTAAAAAGGTTTACAAAATCTTCATAGAATTAGGATTTGTTAAGAAAGTGAAAAATATATCAATAGTAGAGTCACACTCCGCGCGCGTATGATTGTGTAAGAGCCCTTTAATGCATGCGTTTTTGTACGGACGTTAAAAAAACTCACGTTTTTAAATACATTGGAACATATGAGCGACTTTATCCACTGTCGTCCGTTTTTACAGCTCTTGCGTTCGACTTCCGTTTCTAAAACATTTCGCAGTGTTTTAGAAACGGACGTCAAACGCAGTGACAGACGTTTGCTCAAAGTAGGGGAGACCGGGGGAATCGCGCCACACTGTGCAATGCCGCCACCCCTTGTATCTCACCAGTGGTTGTGTGTGGAGGGGGGCTGTGAGTGTTGAACTCTAGCGGGAAACACTGCAATCAGTAGTACAGACGCTTATGGCCGTGCGGTGTGTTGGTGTAACGTAATAATAACAAATACGGTTTTTTAGTGAGAGTCATCTAATTTTGAGTCTTTTGAAACTAAGAGGTAAGTGACTGTTATCCTTAAGTTAGATAAATCAGTTATATCTAGTTGAAAAGAGAAACTATTTGGCCATGTTTTCACGTTGTTAGTTGGGAAGTTAGACTATCTACCTTCCCTTAAACAAGCAATCTACGCCATTTTGTCTTACTGGGGTTATGCCGCCACATCACTCTGGGGTTGTGCCGCCATCCTTGTGTGGGTGGCGGCATAACCCCGTAAAATCAAAATTTCTCATATTGGCCCTACAACTTATTTGTTTTCTTTCTAGATGCCACGTATCCGGAAAAGAATAACTGAAAAGGCTAAATGGACCGAAGAAACGTTAAAACAAGCTGTCCGGCTGGTTTCAGAGGGAAAATCAGTAAAAAGTGTAGCTGTACAGTTTGCCATTCCAAGGTCAACGTTACGGGACAGACTAAAATCAGAAAAAACGTGCGAGCCTTGTATGGGAAGAAAACCTGTGTTTAACAAAGAGCAGGAAAATGAGTTAACAGCCAGAGTAATCGATTTAGCTAACATGTTCTACTGGATAACCATAACAGACTTGCGACGGTTGGCGTTTTCTGTGGCAGAAGAGCTAAAAATTAGCCACAACTTTAATAAGGAAACCCAGATGGCTGGTGAGGATTGGGTTGCAGGATTTCGGAAAAGAAATCCTCAGATCAGTTTGCGGAAACCATCTGCTACAAGTCTTAGCCGAGTAATAGGGTTCAACAAACCGGAAGTAGACTTATTTTTTAAGAACCTCGAAAATCTAATAGACAAACACAAATTTCCAGCCAGTCGAGTCTTCAACATGGACGAAACTGGGATTTCATCCGTTCAGAAGCCTGGCCACATTCTAGCACCAAAGGGCCAGAAACAAGTTGGTGGAGTAACTAGTTGGGAAAGAGGACGAAACGTCACCGTAGTCTGTGCCTTCAGTGCATCTGGCCAGTATGTACCCCCGATGTTTATTTTTCCACGGAAAAGAATGACGCCTCTTCTTGAACGCGGTGGACCACCCGGTTCGATTTATGGTTGCTCTCACAACGGCTGGTCTAATGAGGATCTGTTTTTGGACTGGTTGCAACATTTTAAATCCGTTTGCAAGCCAACTGAAGACGAACCGGTTCTCTTGGTTCTGGACAACCATGGGAGCCATATTTCCTTGGACAGCTACACATTCTGCCGCAAGAATCACATTCACATTCTGTCGATACCTCCTCACACATCACACAAGATCCAGCCACTAGATGTGTCCTTTTATGCTCCGCTGAAAAGCGCTTTCAATAAGGAGTGTGACAAGTTTATGAGGGCTAATGTTTATCAGAAAATCACACCCTACGACATTGCTCACATTTTCAACCAAGCTTATATGAATGTGGCGACCATAGAAAAAGCCATATCAGGCTTTGAAAGCACAGGTATTCATCCAGTAAATCGAGACAAGTTTAAAGAAGAAGATTTCGTGTCGGAACGGCGTTTAAGAGCACCTGTCATTGAGGACCCAGATGGCGAGGAAAATCTTGAAGAAGAATCTCAAACCAAGCTTAACAACAATCTATCTCAGACTTCTGTGAACAACGAATCTAATATAGACCAAAACCAAGTCTCTGAAGAGCCAACAGTTGCTATCAATAAGCAGGATGGTTACATAGGGCTACCAGGACCATCGGAAATGTCAAAGAAACTCACTTTAGAATCAACCTCTAACTGCAGTGGAAATATTACAGCAGTTATAAAAAAGTTTTCACCACTCCCGGCTTTTGCAGCTGACCAGATAAAGGGAAATTCTAGGCGGAAAGGCCAGTCATCAATCTTGACATCAACTCCAATGAAAGCAACTCTAGAAGAAGCTTTAGAAAAAAGGAAACAGAAAGATTTGAAAAAATTTAATTCTGCCAAAAGGGCAGCAGCAAAACTATTGACAAGCAAGTTAGACATAGGTCTTTCGCCTAAAAAGAGACCACGTATTAAGAAAGAAGGGACAAGAAAACCTGGAAGGAAAACTAACGCAAAAACGTGGCACCTGTAGACGTCAAATAGACTTTGACTCTTCTTCAGAGGAAGATGTTCAGTTAAACAAAATTTGTGACGATAATGAAGACGACAATACTTTTGATTTGTTTGGCGATGACGTTGAATACTGTTTAGTGTGTGGAGAGTATGGTCCTACTTCTGAAATGTGGTACCGGTGTGTAATATGTGGGAAATGGGCACACTCAGAGTGCAGTGGTTACGATTCCCCAGAAAAACTACTCATGTGATTTTTGCTCAGATTAGAACGATAGAGAATAATTAGGCGTAATAGCTATTTAATAGGCCTAAACATGTTTTTTAATGAATAGTATGACATAGACTAACTAATAGTGATTTACTACATGTGTTAATTTGTTAAGAATAGTAAAACTAATGCAGAGACTAAGTAATAGCCATTTACTACACGTGTGAATTTTTTTAAACTTCTTAATTAATTTCTTCATTCAATTAAATATAATTTACTACTGTACGTTGTGCTTTATTACATCCTATTCTATTGCTCATAGATGATTTGATGTGCTTTGGTGGTGTGGTGGCATAACCCCAGTGGTGTGGCGGAATAACCCCAGGTATCGGGGGGGTAAGCTGTGCAAGCTTTTGGAAAAAAAAACCATTTTATTTAGTTTCTATTAAAGATTTCCAATTTAAAAAATCACTAAAAGATAGATTATTTACTGTAGTATGCTATGGTTATTACAATTTACATTAATCCTAACAAAATTTTGCATGAAAATTCAATTTCCCTTAAGGTGGCGCGATTCCCCCGGTCTACCCTACACGGTAGTATATGGCCGCATTTATGCAGACGCACGTCAAACGTGCGTTCCCCACTCCAAGCCGCAGTGCAGCCAACCGCCTGCACTCGTGTTGTCTGCACTGTGGTAGTTCTGCCAGGCTGTCACTTTGTCTTGTCTGACCACGTTGTCTTATGTTGCGCGTAGTTTAGTGTATAATGGAGGGAATTAATACAGAGTTATTAATTGAAGCCTTTCCGTTCAAATGGAGCTAAGTGCCAAAATTTCCAAAAATAGTTTTTTCTAATTAAAGTAGTCTATGTTCCAACGTGATTCCATATCTAAAGGAGCTATGTGCCAACTATGTTTCTGTTAGTTGCAATCAATGATCACAGATGGTGCCGGTGGCAACTCCAGCTGGCCTTCAGTGCTATTGGAGCTAAGTGCCGGCAACCATTTTAAGCAGCTGTGAGTACTGTGAGTTGTGTAATAAATAAAAAGTATATTGTATTATGCTGTAATATGGATAATCAAAAGTTAAAAGCGTTTAGTGAAACTCCTAAGGATAATGAATCTTTTAAAATTAAACAACGGAAAGCAAGAATAAGTGGAAAGCCATACATTATTCGAAGCAAAGAGAAAGGTTACAAAGAAGTGTCTGCAAAAGATCCACCTTTTACACAGGTAGGTTAATTAGTAAGCTAAAGTTGTTTTTTCAATTAATTTGATTGTAACTTAAACAATATTATATTATTTTGAGTAAATTTTGTTGTTTGTAGTTATAGTTAATGAATAAATACTACAATAATTTTTAGCAACATAACCTAACATAAGTTATATTTTTACGGAATTTATTTCTAAAATCCAGGAGTAGGTAGGCTACTTGAACTTTGTGTAAAGTAAAATAATAGTGTATAATTTAACAGTATGGCTGCTGTTATCCCGTATCTCATTTAGCCCCACTACTACAAACTACGGATAACGGTAGCCTATATTTTAAGATTAGAGTAGGCCTAAGGTAAAACTCATAAATCGTTAAGCCGTAGATAAAATTCTGAACTGAATCCAAAACCAATGTTTTATTCTTTTCGTATAATAATTTAATTAACATTATCCTATATAAAACTTATGTCAATCTTATTACCCATTTAACCATACTATTTCCTAAGCAATTTTATTACTTTCAGGAAAAGTGCAAATGCAAGTACAAATGCAGTGAATTATCTGATGACTACAAAATGAAGTTATTTAAAGAGATCCATGAGCTTGACAAGAACGGACAGAACACATACTTGCTTGGGCTGATAGAGATTCTCCCAGTTCAGAGGAGGCGACATGGTAAATATGATACCCCAACAGAAAGCCGACGTCAAAATACTGTGAGTTACATCGTGCCAAATGGGAAAGGACACCATATCCGGGTATGTAAAAAACACATTTATGGCTATATTTGGAATTAAGTCATCCAAAAGAGTACAAAATCTTGTGGCAAATAAAAAAATGGGCAATACTGTTGTGAAGGATACCAGGGGAGGATTGAAAACTTTCAAATACACTCTGGCTGATAGAAATTTGGTCAAGGACCATATTAAATCCATACCATCTGAACCTAGCCACTACAACAGAAACCGATCTGATTATGAATACCTGAGCCAAGATCTCAATCTGTATCGCCTATACAAGGCGTTTATGGAAAAATTTCCTAATATTAAAATCTCATACAATTTCTATTCCATAGTTTTTAAGAATGATTTTCCAAATCTAAAATTTAGGAAACCTCGTGTTGATACATGTAAAAAATGTGACCGCCTAAAACTCGAAATGACTAGTACAGACCCAGTCGTTGTTAGACAAGCGAAGATTGAACAAGAACAACACCATCGTAAAAGTGAATCAGCTTATACATCAATGACGTCTGACAGTATCAGTTCCGCCTCTCCTACCAGTAATACTTGCACTGTTGTAATTGATCTTCAAAAAGTATTCCCAATCCCGAAATTAACACATTCAGACATGTATTATGCACGTCAGTTATCATGCTACAATTTTGGCATTCACGTGACTGACACCAGTGATGGTATTATGTGCCTTTGGCATGAAGGCCAATCGTCTCGTGGTGGAAACCAAATGGCGTCTTGTTTGTTCAGAGTAATAAACAACATGAACTTGACTAATAAGCGTCAGTTAACAATTTGGAGTGATAATTGCTGCGGCCAGATAAAGAACAGAATGATGGTGTTCATGTATATGTATTTGATTTCCCTGGACTTATTTGACCAAATTAACCACAAGTTTCTTGTTGTGGGACATAGTTTTTCTCCAGCTGATAGAAATTTTGCAATCATTGAAAAACGTTGGAAGCGTGTACAAGCTGAAACGCCTGACGATGTTAAGCGTGCTATAATCACATCCCGCCACGAAAGACCATTCAAAGTTGTAGAGATGGCTGAACAGTTCCTTGACTTTGATCAAGCTGCTTCTTCCATCATAAACACCAAAAAGTTAGGTATATCTACAGCTTCCTGGATCCGTATAGAAAAAAAGAAACCAGGAGTAGTACAAACAAAAAAGACGTTCAATGAGATTGAACCATGGATAGATCACTACGTTTTCAACCCTGGCGTAAATGAAAGGACTCTACAAACAGTCAATCTTGAATCCTTACCAGAAACTGTAGATTTATCAATCGCCAAAAAAGAAGATTTGAGGAAAATGTTACCTTATATAAAAGAAGAAAACAGGAAATTTTTTGAAAAAATTTGTATAAACTAAACTGATTTACAATGACATTTCAATATAATGTTAACAATATTTCATTTTTACCCTGTACGTTTTTATAATTAATTGTACCTTTTTCATTAAACATGTTTTACTACCATGATATCTTGTTCTTTTTTAATACCTGGACTTAGCTCTTTTAGAACGTCTATGCATAAGGCACATAGCTCTTTTCCAAAAATGTCAATTAAAAATTTTTTTTTAAATATTTTCATTACATATAAAAGATTTTTAAAGACATAGAAGAGTTCATATATTTATAGAAACCATGTTTACTTAATTTCAATTAAGAAAAATAATTATAATACGAATAAAACAGTGTTTTGTTGTTTTCCAAAAGTTCTTAAAATGGCACATAGCTCCATTTGAACTGGAAGGCTTCAATTGATGAAGTTAAGAAGAGAAGCGATTTGGAATTCTTCTTCGGAGAGTAGGCATCCCCCTACTTGGGCGCTAACATGGGCTCTTATGGGAGGGAGAAATTCCCTTATGGGCGGGAGAAATTCCCTCCTCTTATCCTATCAAAATGTTCCAAATCCTATCGAAATTATCGTGTTTTTCGGTAAAATCGGTGATTTGGGGTGTCAAAATCGGTGATTTGGTGGGTCCTCACTCTTGTGCTCACTACGTGAGGGAGAAACGAGGGACGGAGGGAATTCCAATATGGCGGCGCCCATGTATCACGTGATCCAAAAAATCCAATATGGCGGCGCCCATGTATCACGTGATCCAAAAAATCCAATATGGCGGCGCCCATGTAACCTTTTTTTCCGGCGCCTTTTTTTCTGTCAACAAAACCTCACTTTTTCTTGGCGGGAACCAAGAAAAAACCAGTACGACAACTACACACTCCATTTTTGGAACCGGTGGCGGGAATTTCAAATAAAACGACTTAATAAAGATAAGCTATTTATTAAACTAACTAAATATAGTAGTGGTCACCGCCTGTAGCCTCCGGGTCCCTTGCGGTTACCTGTAAAAAAAATCAGACAACTTAGTTTCAGTTTAGTTTGAAACATTACATTTATTTTAAAATAATATTGTTAGCAAACACTTTTTACAAATTACTAACATACTGCCAGTTAATCATAGCAATTTAAAGTACTTGAAATATTTCTGTGCGCAAACCGCCTTCTTAAAAAGTTAAGATCTATCCAAAATAGTTAAAGTATAACTGAACTGTATTTTAAATTTAAATCTTACTGTCTTGCCAAACAACTGAACCTTCAGCACTACAAAAGTATGAAGCGAACCTGTTCCTGTACACATATATGCTGCCTTGGCCCCTCGACGCATTTGGCAACTTGGTATTTCCTGTAGGTCTGATAATCCATTAATAGTCAGTGTATCTTTGAATCGCACACCGTCCCTATTTCTGACATAGTTGTGCAAAGCACAACAGGCATTTATGACTGCCACACAAGTAGAATACTTCAGATTTAGTGGTCTATGGAAAATCCTCCATTTATTTGATAATATTCCAAAGGAACATTCAACAAATCTTCTGGCTAAAGTCAGTCTGTAGTTAAAAATTCTTTGTTCCCTAGTCAAGTGATTCCCTGGGAATGGCCGCATTAAATTCACAGACATACCGAAGGCTTCATCCGCCACAAATACGTATGGCAAAGGTTCTGTTTCTTCTGATACTTGTTGAGGTTGTGGTATATGTAAGGTTCCATTAACAACAGCTTTTTGAAAAGTCGAATCCGAATGAATGCTTGGTTCAGCTGACTTTCCAACGGCATCAATCATCAATGTATATACAGCGGTAGTCACTGTCTGCTACGGCCAATAACACAATTGAAAAATAGTTCTTGTAATTGTAGCAGAAAGAAGCGGAATGTTCTGGTTTGATTACTCTGATGTGCTTTCCCATCAAATGGCACCCAAACAATGCGGAAAGAACGCATTTTTTGGAAGTTCTCAGCAGTTTGGTACCAATATTCAGTGGTGAAATTAGGTAAAAACCACGCCCTTGAGACAATCCCAAAGCACCGCACAAGTTTGTGGAACAATAAAGCTTGCTGTTGTTACACCAATCCTGAACATGTAATGTAAGTCTGTGTACGAGCAACCGCAACCCAAGTACCTGCAACCAAATATGTAAGTTTAATTTTAAGGTAGGTAGCCTATTAACACAAGTGTTCTTTCCAGGCAAAGACCTTCAGTCAAAATGGAGGAGCATTAGAGACGCCTACGTTCATTCTGCCCGTGTTAAGAAAACTAAATCCGGACAATGCTGTAAGAACATTATACGTTACATATATGCAAAGCACCTTGAATTTTTGAACCTTTCTGCCTATCCACATCGCACGGAGTCGTCTCTTGCAGAGGAAGACAATTGAAACGATGAAGAACGCATAGAGTAAGGTGACAACAGTGAGAGTGAATCACAAATGCAACATGATACATTGGGTAGGTCTTCTAGCACTATGTATAGAAAAAGAAGAACCAATTTTGAGCACAAACTTGAGAAATACATTGATATAACAACCAAACGTACAGCCTCTTTGGAAGACTATAATCAGATGACATGGATTTTTTCAGATCGTTATTGCCAATGACATTTACATGCCGATACAAGAGAGAATCAAGTTCCGGAGGGATGTGTTGAACACTTTGCTTGGCTATGCTCAACCACTACAGCCACCAATACCATACATGTTTCAGTTCGCTTCCTCATCACCCACTCCAGTGCAAACTCATCCGTTTCCTGCTTCCGCTAACCACAACCATCCGTACCCACACCAAATGCCAGCACACAACTACCAACAACCTATCAACTACCAACAACCTAACAACTATCAACAACCTAACAATTACCAACAACCTAACGACTACCAACAAACATCCCAGTATACAGCAATGACTACTCCACAAGCATCACACAACTCAAAATCTTCCCACAGTGGAAATACTTTCAGTGAAATGAATAATGGACCCCAGTCTACTCAGTCGTCTTCTTCGCAGACTGCACCCATTGCACAGGATTTGGAGAATTGCACCCGGAACATCGAAAGTCCTATTAGTTGTTCTAATATGTCAGGTGTAGACTCCAATTTTAGTGAAAATGACTTAAATTAAATATATTACTATAATTAAAATACTTAGAAGAAATTTAACTGTTACTGACTTAATAGTAATATTGAATTAAATAAGAGAATGAAAATAGTAATTTTATTAATTATTGCCACCTTAAATCTTTATAAAATAATGCATAAACAGTTTACTTAACCCAACACCTGGCACACCAACTGGCAGGCCGTTTTTCGGCATTATGCAGACTATTTTTTATCAAATTCAAAAAAATCTGTTTTTAATGGTAAATTAACCTGTATTTGGTTTTATTTTGTTCATAATAAAGGATAGAACACGTTTATGTAAAAAAAATAAAAATAAATTTTTTAAATATATTACAGTAGTTAAAGAATTTATCATCGTGTTCACGTCCATACAAATTCCTATATGCACCATCCGAGTATCTGGCATTGTTTATAGGCTGGACAGACCACCTTCTTTTACGTTTTTTATTTACAAAGTGCCTGTAAGCAGCGTACAACACAACAGGGTCCATGACACTACAATAATATTATTGTGGTAGCACTGCTACCCCCACCATCAATCTTTTGCATACGCACGACAGAAAATTCAAGACGCACGATATAAAACTGAAACGCACGTTACAAAATTTACGGTCCGTTTTTTTTAACGTCCGTACGAAAACGCATGCATAAAAAGGCTCTTAACTCAACGTCACGCGTGTTACGTCACATGTTTACGTTTTTCCGACAACGCACTCAACTATTATAAAATATCGTAATAACACACACGTCAACGAAACACAAACACAAGCAAATACGTCAACGGAACGAAGCTGTATACAGTGTAGTACTGTGGCCAGAGCGCAAGTAGGCAAGCAACTGACGAGTGACTAGTGGCGGCGCGGCGGGCCGGTGAGTCATCCGTGCTTGCAGTGACATGAACCGAAGGGCATTGATCCGACCCGTCATCGCTCGCACAGTGCCGGATTACTGGACGTGCCGTTTAGCGCACGGCCGGATTATAGAGACTGCACTGTATTAGAAGACCAATGATCAAGGTTGTATGACAGGTTTGCAAATTTGTAGGCAACATGCTGTACTTCTACTACAAAATTTAAAACTTCAATAAATTAGGCCTGTAATTTAGGTCTGTGTTGTTTTTTCTGAATGTAGAGTTACATTTGTGTTCCTAGGGGAGATCGAGGCAATACCGTACACTTAAGAAAAGAGGGTACCTATCTTTTGTATTTTTCAATATTTCTATCTAAAATTTGTATACAATGATTATTAAAAGGTTATTTACAAAATAGATTTTTTTAACATTTTTTCTACAAGTAGAACATAATTAAGATAAAATTACTAGAACATTGCATTGTACGGAATTGCCCCAAGGTTTGGGGCAATTTCGTACTTGTGTTGAGGAAATAACGTACACTATAACAGCTATGAAAAAACTATAATACAACACAATAAAAATATATTTAGTGTTACGTAATTGTTACAATTTTCAAACAAATTACAAATTAGGTAAGTTAGCCCACATTTTGTCGTCAAAATATAAGAAAACAATAATCTCCCCACAAAGAGGACAGCAACTAGCTTCAGTAGGCAGTTCCTTTCCTGATATGGCCCCAGAATCTCCAAAGCTGAGAAGGTCTACGTCATCCATTTCATTGTCAGAATTATTTCCTTGCATTTATCTTCGTCCTCTGATGAGCTGAACGAAATGTTTCTGCGACATAACTTTTTCTTTGCCTTTGTCACCTCATGTTTTGGTTTGAACAATTTGGAGTTAGACTTACTGTACTTGCTCTTACCTTGTGGTTTCAGAACCTTTTTAGAGGCTTTTTTAAGGTTGTTTCCCTTACGCTTCTTTCTTTCTTCTTTTTCGAGAGCTGCTAACTCAAGTTTTATTTTATTAGGGGTGAAAGTGAGAATTAATGAATGCTGCTTTCTTGAGTTCGGTTTTTTAGAAGTCTTTTTGGGGCATGGAATAGGAGAAATAATAGAAAAAGGTACAAGTGATGCATTGTCTGACTTCGGAGGATGAAGATCTTCATTTGGGTTGGTTTCATCAACATCCATGACCTGTCTTGACGTTGATGGTTTAGGACCATGATTTAAAGCTTCGTGTTGAATCTGCCCGACTGTTGGTACGGAAATTTCGTGGATGTTCTTTTGTGGCTCTTCATCGCCAACTGACACGAGTGCAGATTCATTAGGATTCAATACTGTAAAATCCTCTTCAGAAAATGTCTCTGTATCTAAAGGAAATATTCCAGTCTTGTCAAATCCCGAAACTCCCTTTTCAATGTTTGAAACTCTGATATATGCCTTGTTGAACAGGGATGCAATATCGTAAGGAGTTATCTTGGTAAATGCATTTACTTTCATAAATGAATCACACTCTCGAGCAAAGGCTGCCTTCAAGGAACTGTAAAAGGTTACATCCAGAGGCTGCAGTCGGTGTGATGTATGTGGAGGTATTGTAACTACTACAATATTGTTATCCTTGCACTTGTTGTAGGCAGCTAAGGTGGTGTGGTTGTCCATGATTAGCAAAACAGGACTCTCCTTTGTTGGTTTTGCGTAGGCAATAAAATGGTCCAACCATACCAAAAACAAATCTTCATAAATCCAGCCATTTTTGCTGCATTCGTAAATTGCATTTATAGGGCCATCTTTTTTCAAAAATGGGCTCATTCTCAACCTAGGGAAAATGAACATTGGAAGGATGTAAGTACCCGCAGCACTAAAAGCACAACAAATGGTTATATTTTCCCCCCGTTCCCAACTAGTAGCAGCACCAAACTGTTTTTACCCCATTCGGGACCCAGAATATTCCAGGGTTTCTGAACAGTTGATATGCCCGTTTCGTCAAAGTTGTACATGTTTGCAGAAGAAAAGGCATGTTTATCCATAACAGACTTCAAGTTTGAATAAAACAACTTTACCTCTTCAACATTAAAAGCTGATATTCTGTCCAAGCTGGTAGCCTCCGGTTTTCTAACGCTAACAGTTGGATTTCTTTTGAGAAACCCTTGCAACCAGTCCCACCCAGCCATTTTACATGAGATATTAAAGTTGTGTTTTATTTTGTTCACTTATGCATATTCAAACACTAGTCTACGAAGCTCAGTTGGAGTCAGCCCGTAGAATACTTTAGCTAAAGTTAATACCTGCTGTGCTATATCGTTTTCTTGTTCTTTGGTGAACGTGGGTTTTCGTCCTAACTGTGCCTCACTCGAATTATTTGTTTGTAGTCGATCACGGAGTGTCATCACAGGAATGTTGTAAAATCTAGCAGTCTCTCAAAGTTTCTTGCCATCTTCTTTCACAGCCTTGATAGCAGCTTTCATCATCTCATTAGTCCAGCTTGCTTTCTGCGTCAGCCATGGACGGTTTCTCACCATCTGTTGAAAAAGTATTTTTTATAGACATTTAAATATTGAAGAATTTAGAATTAGATATTAAGATAAATGTTTTAAGAACAATTTTTATCATAACATTGCATTATGGGTAATCCCGTACACATGTTGGGGCAATACTGTACACTTAGTACGGCCGGCATTGCCCCGATCTATCTTGCGTAGCATTAAAATTCATAACCTAAAAAATACACCGACTAGGAAGGTCGTAGTTATACTAATTTATGATCTTATATGTAAAGATTATAATACCAATATTATAAAGACTATAAATGGAGCAGAGTTTTACTTACCTCTGATGAAGCAAGAATTCAAAATAAGAAGAAAACTAAAGAAACTATAAAAACTTTGTTTTGTTAAACAACGCGGAGCAGCTTGCCGGCGGTTTCCCTCCAGATGTGATTCGTATTGTTGCCGCGAGATAGCAGCACTAGTTCCAGCGCGACGTCCTGGGTATGACGTTAAACTGCCCTTTCCCATCCTTTCCCGTATCCTTAATCCTATCAATCCCTACTCACTCCTTTCCGACTGTTCCGCTTCGTCACCCGCTGGGAGTGCCCCAGCCCTAATCAAGGAGTGCCTTCTTGTTAGTGTGCTGGGGCCTGATGTGCGCTTGCGCTGCCGACGCGTCAGTGACGATACGGATCTGAGACCAGCCACGTCAGTCCTTGGTCAGGAAGTGTGCAGTGAGCAGAGATGTCGGAGTCTCTGCTGCTACGTGCGAGCCCGAGTCGTGCGCGAATTCCCGTCTCGGTTAAACGAGCTAACACCAGGCCCCGGGGAACTGGGGTAGGATCTGTTTGTTCAAGGACCCGAGGGCACGCCCGTTCCTGTGTTTCGGCCCGCACCTCTTCACACAAAGCGCTGGTTAACTTTCTATGGATACCTCCTCAACTCCAAGGCACAGTGTAGTAAACTAGAGATTGCGAAAGTAATCTGAAAAGACCATCACCCGACTCCATGCAAGAAGAGGACAGCAAACAAAGAAGAATAGACCAAAATGACGAGGCCTATGCAACAAACACTCCACTGTTCCTAGTTTTCAAGTCGAGAGATGAAAGAAACCCTCTATCCAAAGCTAGCCCCTTCCTTATTAACAAGGCAATTGTAGGAGCAGGAGGCCAGCCAAACTCCATTAAGAAACTTCGAGATGGAACTGTTCTGGTGGGAAGCGGTTGATAGTAAACAATCGAAACAACTACTGAAGATGACCTCATTCTTTGATCAATTTCAAGTAGTAGTTCAACCCCATAGTACCCTGAACTCTTCAAAGGGTATCGTTTTCAGTAGGGAGCTGCTTGAATGCAATCTAGATGAGGTAAAAGAAAGAACTTAAACCTAGTTTCGTAACTGATGTCGTCAGAATAACCCGGATGGAAGGAAACAATAAAATCGCAACTCCCGGGCATATCCAACCTTCAAACTTACCCCACCCTCCGGAGACGATTAAGGCAGGATATCTTGTTCTTTCTGTACGTCCGTACTTTCGAAACCCACAGCGATGTTTTCGATGTCAGAAGTTCGGACATTCTAGTAAAGTATGCCAAAACCAAGAAACTGTGCGTACAATGCGGTTAAGGAAGACCACAATGAAAAGACATGCAACATAGAACCCTTCTGCGTTAACTGCAAAGGAAAACACTCCGCAGCCTCAAGAAATTGTAAGATATACCTAGAAGAAAAGGAGGTAATAAAGATTGCCACAGTTAACAAGCTGTCATTCGTGGATGCTCGCAAAGAGTATAGAAGACGAACAGCTCAACTGCCGAAGAAAGATTTGTCTTACGCAAAAGCTGCTGCCTCGACAACCCGAGATACTCCTTCCTGTTCTCATTGTTCTTCCTTGGAAGCGATGGTTGAAGCCCTGACACAACAAATGGCAAATGTCATTAGTTTACTCTCGGCTAACTTCAATCCAATCCCCCCAAGTACAACAGAAGCTACTTCCAGCGAAGACATCTGACGATCCTCGTCTACAGAGCACTAGAGCAAAATTCCTAAAAACACCAAACGTAAAAACTAATGTATCCGAGAAACTAAAGCCTCAACAGCAAACGCCAGCTGAAAGAAAAGCGCTCAATGACAAACTAAAACAGAGTATTAAAAGTAAGATTGACAACCGCTCCCAAGGATCACCAAACACTTCAACACATTCCCGTTTTTCATCCCAATCAAGTGTTTATGGAGGAGGACGAGATTGTGGATGAACAAACCTTAGAAACAGAATTCAAGACAGTCACAGGTAAATTTAAAAATCCACAATTCACAAAAACCAGAAATAAAATAACTTTTTTTAAATAACAAATAAATGTTTTCAATACTCCAATGGAACATAAACGGATTAAAATCACGCGTTGAAGAATTAAAACATCTTCTTCAGGAGTCAAAGCCAAGTGTAGTCTGCATCCAGGAAACTAAACTTCACTGGGCAAATCATTTTTTCCTTGAAGGGTTTCGATATTTATCGTTACGATAACCTCCACAACCTTTATGCATGTGGGGGTACAGCTATCTTCGTAGATGCAACAATTGGCGCAAAAGAAGTGAACTTAAACACTTCCCTGCAAGCTTCATGTATCTCCATTTCGGTTCCTTTTAAAATAAAATATATGTTCTGTATATTTTCCACCTCCACCATTCGTTCTCGACAGACAAGAGCTGTCAGACCTGATTAATCAGTTGCCCCGTCCATTTCTCATGATTGGTGATTTCAACGCTCATCACCATTTTTGGGGATCTAATACCTGTTCCTCAAGAGGCAACTTGGTTGTCAGAATCTGCGACGAAGCCAACTTGGTTGTATTAAATAACGGCTCCCCTACATATTTATGCCCTCGAACTGGATCTTGGTCTGTCATCGATTTATCGATTTGCAGCCCGGGTCTTGCACATAGAATAGACTGGCAGCTAATCACGGATTTACATGGAAGCGACCATGTTCCAATCCTGATTGGCTTTCCGGATATGGTGATACAAAGAAACAGGAGACCGAAATGGATTATTAAAAAAGCCGATTGGAATAAATTTAACGAAACCATAATAACCCCAGAAATTAAATATTCCATTGGATATTGAAACCGCAGTCACTAACATAAATAATTCTATATTGCAAGCAGCTCCAGGACAGTATACCTATATCTTCTAGTACACCGAAGCGGAACTTTGTTCTTGGGTGGACAGAAGAATGTAGTAAAGCTCTTCGAGACAGAAGAAAAAGCCCTAAGAAAATTTAAAATCAGGCCAACTCAAGAAAACCTAGAGTTATACCGACAAAAGAGAGCTAAAGCCCGCCAGATTTTTAGGATTTCGCAGAGACAGTCGTGGCAAGCTTTCACAAATTCCATAACAAGGACTACGGCTTCTTCAGTAGTATGGAGGAAGCTTCGCTCGGTTTGTGGAAAAACCCCCCTCCCAACCTATCCTAGAACTTAAGGTTGGGAATAATATCATTTCCAATCCTCAAGAGGTAGCAAACCAGTTGTCAAATACCATATCTGAAGTATCAAAGACTACATCATACTGTCCTGAGTTTCAAAGATTTAAACATACCATTGAAACGGTACAAATAAATTATAATTTAAATACAAATAGCCCCCTTAACCTGTTATTTTTCTTTAGAAGAGCTGAACTCCGCGATTTCCTAGTTCCAAAAACTCCTCCCCAGGACCAGACGATTATCCATTATGCCATGCTGAAAAATCTTCCAATCTCTTGCAAAAAAGCTCTTTTAACTCTGTACAATCGGATTTTTTCAGGAGCGTTCCTTTCCTCGACATTGGCGTAGATCTCATATTATTCCCCTTTTAAAACCTGGAAAGAATAGGAAAGATCCCACCAGTTATCGGCCGGTGTCGCTCACCAGTTGTCTATGCAAAAATTATGGAACGCATGGTGAATCGTAGGCCTGGTATGGTTTTTGGAACAAAACCGCCTTCTCGCAAACCAGCAGTGCGGGTTTCGCCGAGACGGTCAACGACGGATCTGTTGGTCTCATTGGAGACTACTATCCTTAGATGCCTTTATTGAGCGAAAACAGTATTAGCAGTCTTCTTTGATCTTCGAAAAGCCTACGGACACACGCGTGGCGAAGGGGAATTGTAAATACCTTGATGTCATGGGGAGCTCGGTGGAAACATCTTATGCTTCAATAAATAACTTTATGAGCGACCGAACTTTTCAGGTAAGGTTGGGCACAACTTTGTCCAACCCAATAATGCTGGAGAATGGGGTGCCTCAGGGTAGTGTGCTCAGCTGTACACTTTTTGCCATTTCTATAAATAGCATCGTGAGCTGTTATTACTAATCCTGCTCGATGCTCTCTTTTTGTTGACGACTTTGCTGTGTACGTCGCCGCAAAGAGACATGCTACTGCGGAACGAATCTTACAGATTGCGATACGTCGGCTTGAAGACTGGAGTCGACAAACAGGATTTTCCTTTTCAACTGATAAGACCCAGTGCATATTGTTTTCTAGGCAGAGGAATGCTACCGAGCCTTTCCTTACAATTAACGGTACCCGTATATCAGTAACTCGTACCATAAAGTTTTTGGGCATTACTTTGGACAGCAGACTTACCTGGGTTCCTCATTTGAAAGAATTTGAAAGCTAAATGTCTACGGCGACTGGACCTTGCTCAGAGTGCTTACAGGGACAAGGTGGGGCGCGGACAGAAACATGTATGCTACGCTTTTATAAAGCTTTTGTTCGTTCGTGCCTCGATTACGGGTGTCAGGTGTACTCCTCGGCACGTCCCAACACTATTAAAATGCTGGGACACAATCCATCACTCTGCTATCAGACTGACTACCGGTGCATTCCGCTCCAGTCCGGTGATAAGTTTGCTGGCTGAGTGCGGAGAGCCGCCGTTGTCGCAAAGACGCGATCTGTTGCTAGCCAACTTTTGGTATTCTCTGAAATCCAGACCTTTCAGCCCAGCTTACGACTTAGTATTTGAAAATGCGTTAACGCATAGGTATAAGTTGAAACCTAACGCTTCAGCCCCTTTCGGTATAAGAGTAGGAAACATAATAGTAACGTCTCGGCATCGACGTTTTCGAGGTGCGGACAAAGCCACGATTGCGACGTACCCCCGTGGTCTTTGAATACACCACCTATTATAAACTCGCTAGTACACAATAAGAAACAAGATACATCCGCAAACATAATAAAACCAATTATTTCGTGAAGAGCTAAACAAGTTGACACCATGTGACGTAGTATATACGGATGGATCTAAAACTGGGACTGGCACTAGTTGCGCCTTTGTGACTGCCAGATCTGAGTTCAAATTTTGCCTCCCCCCTGCGTCCTCTGTCTATACCGCCGAGCTGACGGCCATTGAGAAGGCACTAAACATCGTGTGCCCTAGGACAGGGAGGGTGGTGGTATGTACCGACTCACTGAGCAGCATAGAAGCACTAAAGGACTTGTATCCGAAACACGTTCTTCTGTGCAATATAAAAAACTCCCTACATGATTCTAATAAGAAGAAATGTTCAAGTGATTTTTATGTGGGTACCAAGTCATGTTGGAATACCCTGGCAATGAAATGGCCGACAGAGCTGCAAGGGAAGCGATAGAATTGGCGCCTTACACCCAACAACTAATATTGCCAGATGTGAAATCACACATCAAAAGACTCTTAAGAAATGAGTGGCAAAGGTCGTGGACAGAAATCAACGATAACAAACTACGGGACATAAAAGGGTCAGTTCTACCTTGGACGTCCTCAAACCGTACCAGCCGCAGGGAGGAGGTAGTGTTATGCCGTCTTCGGATCGGACACACCCTTCTATCCCCACGGCTTTCTTATGAACGCGCGGGGATCCTCCTTTGTGCCCCGTGTGTAATGTTAATCTAACCGTAAAGCATGTCCTGATCGAGTGTAATCACTATTCCCGACAGAGGCGCGATTACCGTCTCCCTTCTACTCTCGCCGAATTGCTAGGGGACAGTAATGAAGTTCTAGTTAAGCTCTTCGGATTCCTGGAGAGTACCTCATTGCTGGCCAGGGTTTGAAGGGCTGTGAAGTACCTGAAAAAAAAGAGCTTCCATCAGAGTAACCGGACTGGGTGGGCCCCTTTACAGCTCACTCAGATCTATTGTTAACTAGTTTTAAGTGTTATAATATAATAGATATTTATATGTGTATATATGTTATGTTCTTAATAGTTTTAAGAAACTGTTCTGTATTATGTATAGTACGCCCAGTTAGTTATTATTAATATTTCTTTTGTTTTTAGTGCTAGTTACTTGTTTTGACACTACCAAACTATGAGTAGGTGTCATATCTTGTTTATCGGGCAATGATAACCCAAGTGTTTTTTTTTGCCCTTAAAAAAAAAAAAAAAAAAAAAAAAAAAAAGTTCCAGCGCTGTAGTCGCATTTGTTTTTTCTTTCGAGATGAAACTCGACAACTCTTCAATTTGGTTCTGTTCACGTTGGTTTTGTTTCCCTCACTTCGAGATCCAAGTAGTAAAGGTGTATGCTCAAGATTTCTTGGAAGACGCAATGGTTCTTCTTTCTTCGGAAGTAAAGTTTCTATGACTTGCATTCTGAATTCATACATTGACATTTTGTTAGCTCTTGGGTTGGGAGTATGCATGTTATGGAGCTGGTGTGCATTAGTCATAATCATCTGTAGGAATTGGACGAAAATTTTCTTATACCAACGGAGGGTTTTCCTTTCTGATGGATAATAGGCCATCATTTAGTCAGATCTGTCGACCCCTTTCATGAAAGCATTATATTTTATTATAGGCAGGGACTTTTCCTTTTCTACATTATTGGCATTTATGTAAGTCACCATTTCATTTTCGTACTCCGTTGAAATATATAGGACCTGCCTCTTGTCCTTCCATTTCCCTATCATTACTCCGTTAGCATATCTCTCAACCGTTTCCCCTTTAGACAGTTTTGCCGATTTTGCTTTATCGTTGGCCTAATTGTAAAACCTCGTAACTGCCAAATACCAAATTTTACAGGAGAGCAAAAAAAGTGATTTATTTAGTTGATTTTGTTTTTTTGTTTTAAAACCTAGTATTTTAGATCATGTTGTGAAGTAATAGAAATTATTAAAACGATTGTACCAATAAATATGTGTGTGTATTGATGTATTGGGAGTTACGAGGTTTGTACTAAAATACTATTGGAGTTACATGTTTTCACAACAAGGAGTTACGTGTCCTCCATTAGCTATGTTTACACTTGTGCGATTTTGCGTGCGTTTGAGGCATGCTGCACAGCGCATGCCCTAGCGCACGTGACGCATGCGGAGAAGAGTGCTTGTTTTCCGGGAAAACAGTCTTCTTTCTGAATCGCGTGCTGCAAAGCAAGCAGTTCCATAATTTTGGATATCCGTGCGTCAAACCGTGCTGCATATATTTATTATTACAGTTGTTATTTGTTAGTTTTGTTATATATTACAGTGATGTCTTCAGATAAACAAACTGTTGATTTTATAGAAGACTACAGACACTATAGTGTATTGTGGGACATAAAGGACAAGTGTTATACCAATAAAAACAAACGCAATGACGCTTACCGTGCACTAGGTGAGAAGTACAAAATGAGTGAAAAAGGTGTTAAATCCAAAATTAAAAAACCTTCGTTCATATTTTTCAAAAAGAACAACAGAAAATGTCGCAAAGAAAAAGTGGTGCCAGTGCTGATGACGTATATCAAAGTTCCTGGTTTGCCTACAAGCATTTGTTATGTCTCGGAGACTCAATCACTCCAAGAACGACGAAGGACTCCTTAGAGGATACGATCACCGAAGAAGTTGAAATTGGGGAAGACGATATACACGACAACATAGCAGTAAGTTTATTTCCTTTTTATTTAAATTTCAAATTGAAAAAATGTGACAACAATCTTTGTTAGTAATAAAATAAAATAGAGAGTACTTTATTGAATTGCACATAATACAGTGGGTGTATATAAAAGAATTTGGTAGTTTTGAAAATTCATATTTTATTAACTATCCTTATAAAATTCCAATGTTAATCAAACGAGAGCATACGGTTACAGATTTCTGCTATTTATTTAGTGTAATTCAAATAAACAGCTGACTTCAGTAATTTGCTTTTTTAACTAACTCTCGTACTTTGTTTACATTATAATTTCAGCCGATTTGTTTAATAGATTATTTAACTGCTGTAGAAGGGATGTATATAACTATAATACAATTACGTGTGTACATTTATTAGTTTGATTAAATTGGATTGAAATACATTTTTTTTGATGAATAAATGTTTAATGATAAAAGAACAGTCATTACAGCCTTGATAACATTAATTTATACAATTATTTAAAAATTAGATAAAACAATGTTTTATTACATTATTTAAAATGTGTATTGTGTCTTCTAATTTGAAATAGATCCAATACCAGTTAAGAAATATTCCTTGAATTCTGTTCGAACCTGTTTTGCTTTATTCGTCATGTTTCTGGGGGGTCTTCTAAGCGCTGTTAATCCAGTATCCCCTGCAGTATGCCTCCTCCATGTGCCTGGAATGACCTCTCTTGTATTAACATCTTCACGGTCAAACGTCCCTGGTGGAGTGTAGTTTTTTGAACAGTCTGGTTGGGAACGCAGGAAATTATGAAGATAAACACATGCAAGGACAATATCTATAACGGTATTCTCAACTTTAACTTCGATGGGTTTTCGAAAAACCCTGAAGACAGAAGCTATCACTCCAAATGCGTTTTCTACACCAACCCTTCCTCTGGAATGCCTCCAATTATACATTCGTTGTGGTGAACCACGATGTAAGTCTGTCACATAGGGTTTCATTATGTTTTCCGTTAGTGAAAAAGCATTATCTGCTAATAATACATAAGGCATAGGAAGATTACGACCTTCCAAGGGTTCATCTTGGGGCAATCCCAGTTCCTTGGCTAGCATTTTCTTGTGAAATGTAGTATTTTTAAAAACACCACCGTCAGAAATACGTCCTTGACAACCAACATCAACGTATATAAATTTTTAGGGGCACCAACTATTGCCATCAAAACTATACTGCGTGTACCTTTGTAGTTGTAATACTCAGCAACAGTATTTTCCGGACGTTGTATTTGGACATGTTTGCCATCCAAGGCCCCAATGCAATGTGGATAATTCCAAACTTCATTAAAATCATGGGAAACTAATTTCCATTCGTCCTCGTTCGCAGGGAGCTGTAAAAGAAGATCTAAGTTAAATTTTCGAACGCTTCATAAAGGTGTAAACAAAAACTATGTATGTTTTTTTTCTTTCAGGATGAAGACCAACCACCAGAAAAAGAACCACCTGAAACTCAAGATACAGCATCGTCTTCTTGTCGACAGCAAAAATTTCTCCCAACACCACAGACCTGCGGAGGAATTAAAAGAAAAATAGATGATGATGGGAAAAAAGAAGAGGCTGCCTTCGAATTTCTTGAAGTAGCAGCTAAATCGTTATCTGAAAAGGATGACTTCTATATTTGGGGAGATGATAGCAACCCAGCTAAGGAAGTTGACTCCGCGTAACCAGGCAATTGCCAGAAATAGAATACAAAATTTGATTTTCGATTTTGAAATGCAGGAAATGAATAATTCTTTACAAAATAACACAGTAGCTCCTCAATATTACAGCCCCTCTGGCCCCTCTTCAGATTCTTCTTATGGTACCCACTACGAACCTACCATTAGTTCCCAACTACAAATTTCCACAGAGAAATCCCAGCATCCAAGTAATGTGCTTGGGGAAGTACAGCAGTTTTTGTGTTTTAACCTTGATAATACTGAGAAATGTGTTATAGTAGGGTAATAATGTAAATAAAACACTTACCTTGACAAACTCTTGAAGTGCTTCAATTATTGCCTTTAAGACCCCTGGCATCATCGACGAAATCAATGGCTTAGATACTTTAAACAGGTACATCAAAGATGCAAATGAGTCACCTGTTACTAAATATCTCAGACATATCGCTAGTCTGATCTCAGGAGGAACAGCTTCTCTGAAGGTAGTATTTTTCTTCTCTGTTTTTGCTCTGACTAATTCTAAAAGGCTATAAAAGTTTTCTCTACTCATTCTGGTAAAATTTTTTAATAGAAAACTCATTCAGTTCCAAATCGTTCAAAATACCATTATTCCTCCTTTTCAAATAACCATACATCCACATAGACCTAACTTTCCTTTTACGTTTACGCACTTTTGACAATAATAAACACGCTACACTAATACCAGCTAACACAACGTCACTGTCCATTTTAACACTAAATAATTATTAAAGACACTGCGTCAAGCATACAACTAACGCTAAAATGTAAACAGCAATGAAGCATGCGCCAAAAGAATGCTTGGAAAAGCATGCGCTTGTAGCAAAACAAAACAAAAATTGAAAAGAAAGTTGAATCGAAAATCGCACAAGTGTAAACATTTTGCTCATTATTCATTTCCCTAGATATTGTGGAGTTACATTGACAAGTTTAAAAAACATATTTACTTTGCTAGTGATATACTGTATAACTAACTAACACTAACTATGATTACAAGGTTAAAAAAATAAAAACTCATTTAAGGACAAGAAATTTATTTTACATTATGTATCGTATTAGTCATGTGGCAAATTGTCATAAAATGCATGGTAGTCACTGGGTAGGATCATCTTTAACTCCTGCAGATGGTTGAACTTGGACCTTGGAATTTTTAATCTAGCAGAGTACAACTGAGGAAAGTCAAACCTTCCAAGTAAATAAAATAATTCTTCGACACCAGAATTGAGGTTAGTTAAGTTTTATAGGATATTTTACCATCTTCAGTAAATAAAAGGCAGCGTATATCTGTGACTTTTGGTTGACCTACACCAACTCCTGGCCTAATAGATTTAACTGGCATTGCTTTATTGAAATCTTTTAAAAACGTGTGTTTCAGGTATTTTACACGGTAAGGTTGAGGGTTCTTCCTAGCCTTCTTGCAAATTGCAGCATATTCAGCAGGAATATTTGTCTTTGTTTTTCAGACATCTCTCTATAATGGAATGCATGGAATCGCATTCCATTTGAGTATGTCCTCTCTCTAAATACTTTTGTTCAATGATAATCTGATGCCTTTTAGCTAAGTGCATTAAGGCATTTGCTAAAGTAGCACATCTATTTTGGTAATTACACCCATCGCTGTAAATAATAACTTTTTTGCTCTCATTTCTTAAAGGAAGTTGTGAAACGATAAAATCCGTTAAAATAGTCGCAAATTCATTGGCTGTAAGCTGGCCTTCACATTCATTCCATAGGTAACAATAGCCATCTTTTGTCTTCAGGTCAAACACTGTCATATTACTACGGTAATATAAAGCTGATGCATTAGACCTCGGACTAAGCAGCAATGACTGCAGGTCAGTTGTGTATACGTGCTCTTCATTTTCTTTATCATTTTCCTTCGACTTTCTTGCTTCTTCTTTTTTATTAATGTGTTCATCAAATGCTTCTTTGTCAATCATGTTGTGTTTGTAGGCTATACATTGATCACACTGATCTTTTTGGGCCTATATAAACCTAAGTTTAACTCTTCGAACATTTTATGAAACGAGCAACTGGATAGTGGAATCATTCCCTTTTCTTTACACCAATCCTGGCAATATAATTCATACAATTTAGCTTTTGATGACCACATGGGTTCCAAGTAAAGTTTCTTAGATGATGCCCTACAATAATGGCTCTCTACCTGTGGTAGTGATTCAAAAAACTCTTTCATTGCGTTATGCCTTTTGGTAAGCTCTTCTCGTTTTGATTTACCATTGGTTTGAATTGCTCTACTTTTAGGTCTGGAGCTAGAGACGCCATTTTCTTCATTACCAATATCATCTTCATTGCTCTCAACACTGGTATGATCACTATTACTTTTTTCTTTAATCCAGTTAAGTAAGGTCCATTCTCCGATATTTATCGTAGCCAAAAAGGTGCTCCTGCAAACTCGCTGTTTTTTGTTATCTACAGTGAAATAAAACTCATGAGAGAATTTTCTTCTTGATTTACCTTCCTCTTTTCTGGCTCTTGCCCTCCCAGTCAAACGTACTTCAGTTAACCCTTTGACATAAACTTTTTTAGATTCCCAGAACTCATTAAAAATGTTCTTTCTCTGATTGTCTGTTAAGGATTTGCAGTAAAATTTTGCACTTTTACATTTGCATCTGACATCTTTTATTTCTCTTGGTGGCTTAGTTACGACAAATTTATTTTTTTCCATTTACTAACTTTCTCCCTTTGTACTGTTTTCCTTTTTCCCTCAACACCTTTGCCTTTTTATACTCCCAATCATCCTCTTTCACCATGTGCCTTTTTCTCCTGCTACTTTCATTGGCACTTTCATTGGCAACGTTAGAATTAGCTTCACCAGGTTGCTGATGTTCATTTATTTCTTGAAGTATTATGCTTTGATGCAGAACGTCTTGATTAGTTTCAACTAAATTGTCTATCATCTCATTATCATGAGTATCATCTGTCATATTATTTGTTTCCTGAGGTACTATGCTTTTCGGCACAACTTCACTATTAATTTCAAGTAGATTTTCTATCATCCCATTGTCATTATGAGCTTCACCCCTCAAACTGAATAGTTCAAATTCCTCATTTGTAATATCATGTTGTCCAACAATGCTATGGGGTCTTTCATTACCATTAAATAAACTTTGTGCTGTATCTAATATTTCATTCGAACTGAAGGTAAAGTCACTTAAAATGTTATGACGATCCTCAGTTTCTGTTCTGTTATCTTCTACTTGTAAAAGAGAACCATCTGATTGCAATATAAGAAACTGGCTGGATAATGCATCGTTCAAAAGATTATTTTCCACTTGACATTTAATTTCCAATGACTTTTTGACTCTATGGCCAATGTTTCGTCAATCAAAGTATTTTTAACTTGGCATTCAATTTCCGGAGGAATAACCTCATTTTTTGTATATTCATGTTTAGTGCTTGATGTTGATTCTGATGGCTTTCGACAGCCATTTGAGTGGTCTTCACTTGGTGTTGATTTTTTCTGTCTTTTTTTAAAATATCTAATATAAGTTTACCTCAGGAGGCCATCTGGAACAAAATGTTTCAATCAGGTTTTCTGGCGTTTGAAATAACGATTGTGTTCCTTGTCCTGTAACTCCACAACAAGTATCTGTCTCGACGGATTCTTATAAACAAATCTTGAAACTCCAACAGTTTTATTATTTGCAAAACACGTAACTCCAGGAATCAGATACTAACAAAACACGTAACTCCTGATTTTATTAGTAACTTTATTGGTTTTTAACTACTTAAGGGCAAGACGGGTTAAATTATGTATTTAGAGTTATGTTTAATGCCTTCTACAACCTGGAATACACTAACAATTACAAGAAAAATAATTAATAACTATAAACTGGTAACTCCGAAATTGCATTTCATAACCTCAAAATGCTGAAGTGGTAAAACATTGTAACTCCACCTTAAACATTTAAATTTAAATGAAGTACTTAATAACTATGATTGTAATTTAGCTTCATAATATTCATAAAGTTCTACTTACAGTACTTCCTTTAGTAGGTTCCAAAGGTCAAGACAATACGTTTTACACCAGAAATATAAACAAACTGACAGCACTGACACGGCACACTGAGCATGCCTATTGTTTATACACAAGCACATGGAGTTAGCAGGTTTGCAAAAAACAAAATTCCCTATTAAAAGATACGAGGATTGAAATTTCCCTTTTTCTATATTCACAGTATTTGTGGGAGTTAAGAGACTTACCTAGGTGTGTAGAAATCACCAATATCAACCTAACGAAATAATAACCCAAAATCACCATATTTGGGAGTTATGAGGTTTTACAATTAGGCCAACGTTATGTGGAATATATTTTCTATTTGATCTCAGTGTGCCAGTACAATAAGTACCCTTTTGCAACAGTTTGGCTGCAATGGCAAAACTGTTATAATAGTTATTCATATAAATGGAGTGGCCATTATTAAATCTACCCTCTATTAGACTCAAAACAACATTTGCTGTATGGCCTTTACCACCAACCTCATCTGTGACTCCACATTACATGAAAAATTTTAAAATCAGGCCATGTGGTTCTGTCAAGGTGTATAATTTTATTCCGTATTTATGTCGTTTCCCTTTAATGTACTGGCGGAAATACAGGCGCCCCCGCCATAGCACCATACACTCGCCTAGTGACAGTTCTTTTTGTGGATAGTAAATATCCTTCATTTTTTTATTGAAGTAATCAATCAAAAGTCGAGCCTTTTGTAATCGATCACTGTTGGTTGCTTGCTTGTTGGGGGTAAAAAAGTACAAGCAACGTAAGGTGCCTAGAAACCTATCACGGCTCATTAACTGTGGAAAGCGTGGTAGATTGAAGAGGTAATGGGTTTTCCAATAGTATTGAAGTCTTGGTAGCTTCACTGTGCCAGTGTGAAGTATTAAACCAATGAAAGTTTTCAGTTCATCGATTTTCAAGTCTTTACACCTGGAGATTCTAGAGTTAGGAGTAAGACCTGGGGGGAAAAACACGGTAAACGCGTACTGGTTGGTAAACCTCACAATATTTTCGAGTAAGATAACATCAAACAATAAATTAAAAACATCTATTGGCTTCCCCTCATTTGGCACATCAAACAACAGGCCTTGATCTTTTTGAGTATCTATTCTCCTCAATCCACTAGTATCCTCCTAAGTCTTAAGGCCGGCCACACACGTAACGGTATACATGACAGGTAAACCTGTACAGGTCACCTGAGCAGGCAAACCGGAGCGTGTGTGCCAGTCGCTGCAGGCGAAAGTGCACAGGCGAAGCGACCTGCGCAGGTCACCTGACAGGAACGGAGATTTGGTATCTTGTACCTGCGCAGTCGTCAGTTATACCCTAGACCTGAGCGTGTGTGTGTGAGTATGTCCGGTCGCCCTTGCGCAGTAGTTTTGTTTAGTTCAGGCTTCTTCCTGTGAAGAGAGTGTCTTTTGTCTTTGTGTTTTGTAGTTAGCGGACTATCTTGTGGCTACTGGTGCTAGTGATGTCGAGTCGTAAACGCAACCAAGTAATTGAAGAGTTTATCGATATGTATAAACTCGAGCCGTGCCTGTGGCGGGTAAAAAGTAAAGAGTATCACGATCGCGAAAAGAGAGATGCAGCTTATGCGAAACTTGTGCTCAAGTTAACCCATTAGTGCATAGCGTCCTAAAAATAAGACGCTTGATAAATAATTTTTTTAAGGGATATTTTAGTCTAAAAGCAATTGGAGTTGGCCCCACTGCTTCCTCTAGATACCACAGCTGAGGCAGAGCACATTATTAGTTGAGTTCAACATAACCTCAATTTGCTACATGTTGAAATGTCTCGCAACAATTTTGTTGTAACACACCAAGGGTAAGTTTATTTTATTTATATTTTATTAGATATAGTTTTGTAACTTTAACTATATTTCCTACATACTAGTAATACAATGAAATGAATGTTGCATCATAAATGTTAATACTGCAGTATTCTTACTTTCTTTGGCGATTCATTCAGCAGCGTCCCATTTTTGGGACACTATGCAACTGGGCAATCGTGAGGACCATTTCAGACCTTTATACCACATAGCTACTTTTTTATTTTACAGCTGTAGTACATTTTTTTAGTGTACTTATTTATTGTTTTTGTTCTTATAATGTTTTGTAAAATTAAAATTAACATTCCCTATGAAAATTAAGTTATAAATAAATATAGGCTAAGTTCTACAAACATGTACGTAAATACATTACGTGTAGACCTAATTTAAATTTGTTTTCAGCCTAACTGTGGAGAATATTTTGGCGGAGTTAGAAGATGATGATGATGATGGAGTCGAAAGACTAATCTACGTTGTTCCCCCGAACGAGTTTGGAGAAACCGATGTGGACAGTGATAACTCGGATGACGAACATGTAGGAAATATTAACAATCTTGGGCGCAATTTACTTCTGAGTGAATGTGAAGTTCAAACTGCTTGTTCACCTGATGAGTCTATCTTAACAGTAAATAGTTCTTGCATGAGTAATGTTCAAAGGAATGATATATCTACTGCAGGGATTGAGACTGAACGTGAGGCAACAGCTCAGGATCCACAACCAAGTAAACTTAGCATAAATTTAGTTACATCTAGTGAGTTAAGTAAAGGGATCAAAAAACGCCCCCATAAAAAACTAAGTATGCATTGCTTTAACTCAGATAGTGAGGGAAGTGACAATGAACCGACTAGAAAGAAAACTAAACGGAACAAAAATGATAGGGAGAAACATTTATCAAAAAAAACAATTAGCTGCAAAAGTAAAGGAGGAAAAAAATAAATCAGTGGAAAACTTCTAAACCTAATTTTGGAATGGAAACTAATTGTGAGCATTTGCCTTGCTCTGATGAGGCTATGGAGAGCCAAACGCCATTTGAATTTTTTTCATTATTTTTTAATAACGAACTGTTAGACTTGATCTGTGAGCAAAGTAATTTGTATGCTTCACAAAAAAATGTAAATTTGAATTTGACACGTGATGAACTGCTTGTGTTCTTTGGTGGACTGCTTATGTCGGGGTACGCAAAATACCCCAATAAAAGAATGTACTGGTCAAGGGACAATGATGTGCCCACTTTGTTGTCTGAAAGTATGCGTTGCAACCGCTTTGAACAAATCTTACGCTTCCTCCACTTGAATGACAACAGTAAGATTGATTCTGATAGGCTCTACAAGCTACGACCATACATAGAAATCTTGAACACCGCTTTTGCCCAACACGGGGGGCTGGATGAAAATCTTTCAGTTGACGAGAGTATGATTCCTTATTATGGTAAGCACTACTCTAAACAATTCATCAGAGGTAAGCCAATACGTTTTGGCTTCAAAAATTGGGCAATATGCTCTTCCAGTGGCTACCTTGTCAGTTTTTCAATTTATACAGGTGTTGACAAAACTCGTGAGAGTAAGTTTGGACTTGGGGGTGATGTGGTTATTGAACTATTAGAAAAAGCCAGGGTTCCTACAAACAGTGGACACAAGATTTTTATAGACAACTTTTTTACCTCAGTTCCACTCGTAAAACATTTGGCTGAGATTGGAATTTGTGTAACTGGAACATTGAGAGCTGACAGAAGTGAGTATTGTCCGTTGAAAAGTCCTCAAGATCTTAAAAAAGAACCTAGAGGGTCCTATGACTTCCGAACTACTGAGAGTACGATGTTGGTAAGATGGCATGATAATAATATCGTTACAGTGGCCACAAACCATGAAAATCTAAATGTGGGAACCACAACAAGATGGTCAAGAGAGAAAAAAGCAAAGGTACAAGTGCAACAGCCTACGGTTTTTGCCATTTATAACAAAGGAATGGGGGGAGTTGATCTCCTTGATCAAAACATTGCAACATATAGGACATGAATGCGCCAACGGAAGTGGTGGTGGCCTATATTTGTATACCTTTTCGATGCATCAGTCTCCAATGCATGGTTACTGAACAGGAAACTTCTTCCCTCTCAAGACTCCATTCCCCAACTGTTAAAATTCCGGAGAAATTTGGCTTTATTTATATTGAAAAAGTATGGAAAACCCTCTACTCAAGGGAAGATATCTCCTAAACCACTCCCAGAAGTGATACGTGACAACACTGACCACTGGCCATTGGAGAATGAAACACAGAGAAGATGTGCTAACTGTACTGGAAAGGCAAAGTTCATTTGTTCAAAGTGCAAAGTGGGACTGCATCCTAAGTGTTTCATGGACTACCATAACAGAAAGTAACATGGTAGTTCACAAAAACCTGTTGTAAATATTGATTTGTTAACTATATTTGTGCTTAGTTCCATTTTATTTACCCTCTCATGTTTTAGAATTTTATCATACAATTTGTAAATTTCGTCGAAAGACGTTTTAAATACTGTGAAATAAATATTTTCATTTTAGATGGTGTTTATATTGACATCCAAACACTTATGCATAAAATTCTTTTTTATATTGTACACATATAATGGAGAAAGATACAGTCATAGCGTAACTTAAATTTCTGCTAAAATTTCACTAATGTAGTCACAGTGCATGATGTCCTATTTATAAGACGGCTGAAATTTCACCAAGGTAGTCATTATGCATAACGTCCTATTTATAAGACGGCTGTTATTTCAAAAGTAAACTATATAAGTTTTTTTAATATATTTTTCCCATGTTTTATAAAGTGCAAATAATGCATTTAAATTAGTTTCAAGAAAAAAATTTACAAAAAAAACTTTATGCACTAATGGGTTAAAAAAACTGGAACCCGATGCAACAAAGAAATCTGTGATTAGAAAGATTAATAGTTTGCGAAGAGAGAAAAGAGAAAAAGAGAAAAATAGTGCGTAAAGAGAAAAAAAGGACATGTCAATGAAGTCTGGTGCATCAGCCGACAATGTGTACGTATCTAAATTGTGGTACTTAAATTTGTTCGATTTTCTTGGTGATCAAGACATTCCCAGTGCATCTATGTCGAATTTAGAGGAAGAAGATGGGAGCGAGATTGAGGAAGTAAGTACCAGACAGATCAATTACCTAGTTAAACAATTTATTTGAACTACACTTTAATTTACAAGTTAAATGTTAAATTAGATGTTGATTAAATGTTGAATGGTAGAATAAAACAAAACAAGTTTTATGACAAAATTGATATGTATTAATGTATTGTAATGACATGGATTGGCGAATGTCATTGACTCAACTAAGCTAAAAATATATATTCACTTCATAATGATTCACTTAGTCTTTAACTTGAATTTTTTTTTTTCGAAGAACACTTTGGTCTTGCCATGAAAGTTTGCCTTCATTGACGAAGTAGGTAGCAAACTCCTCTCTGAGATTTTTGGCGGCCACATTTACATTCCCTAAGCTCGCTCGTTGTAATGCAATCATATTCGATTCATTGGTATCTAACCCAGCATTAGTAGTAGCGTCATCGTCATTCTCTTGATACGTACTGTTTGGTGGAGCATAAATGGTAGGATGTGTTTGCATCAAGAAATTATGCAATGCACATGTTGCCATTACTACCTTTACTATGTTCTCTGGCCCCAAATTGATTTGAGTATGGAATATGCGAAATCTGGAGGCTAGTATTCCAAACCCATTCTCGACAACGTGCCTTGCCCTTGAAACTCGGTAGTTGTAGATTTCTTTTACAGCTGAATCTAGTTGTGCTTGTATGAAAGGTTTCATCATGTTAATTGACAGGGGAAATGCGTCATCTGCCACAAACACGTAAGGCACCTCTTTGAAATGTTCAGTAACATTGCATGGTTTTGGGATCTTAAGTTCATCACTCTGTAACTTTTCATAAAACTTAGTATTTTGAAGAACACCTCCGTCAGAAACACACCCATTGGTCCCAAAATCCACTAAAAGGAACCGATATTTAGCATCCACTATTGCAAAAAGTACCATACTGTGTCTGCCTTTATAGTTGTAATAATATGATCCGGAATCCGCTGGAGGAACTATGTCTATATGTTTGCCGTCCATGGCACCGAGGCAGTGGGGAAAATTCCATTTCTCTTCAAACTGTTCAGCAATCACTTTCCATTTCTCAGTGGTGTTAGGAAACTGGAACAAAATTAAATTCATAACAACTGTTCTCAACGTGAGTAAACAATGTTTAAATTATGGGTTTCAAAATCAAGGATAAACCATTAAATCGACAATTTCCAAACCAATGTAAAAAAGAGTATTTTGTTGTGTAAAAATTGGATGGGTACACCTAGTACATAAATATTTTTTTTCAGGAGGACATTGGTGAAGCAGCTACAACACCGAGCAGATAAACATCAATCAATAGCGAGGTCCCTTCGCCTGTGGTCCCAAGACCCAACTCAAGCCTACCTCCTTATTCCCGACCTTAATATTGGCCAAAAAAAAGAAAGTTGAAGACTTGACAACTGGTGTCTTAGTCTCAGTCAGAGACCACTTTCAGAAACCATCACGCCAAGACGACAGATATGATATAATGGGCAAATCCATTGCAATGCGAATTAGGGCATTAGAGAAACGCCAGGCTTTGATCGTAGAAAAAAGAATCAACTACCTCCTTTTTGAGGCTGAAATGAGTACGTTTGACGTACCTAATACTGGCTCGTACAACTACGAATCTTTGACCAACACCCCTGGGTCAAGTAGTAGCACAACGAGTCCTGTAGCAGCTGTATCTTATGGCCAATATCCACAACAAACTTCAACAGCTGAATTTGTTAGCAATGACGTTATTCCACCTCATCAATCAATGGCAGATTACTTTGCTAATTATGACAAAAATCAATAGTCTGTTTTGTTTCTTTATTTATATTCAATGTCACTAATAAACATTTTTGTTTTACCAAACAGTTCTTTTTTATGTTCTACCCACTATCAAATATCATGTCTCTGTACTCAGTTAAACATTCCCTTTAAAAACTGTAACGTTGCTATGAAATAAAGTAGAAATGTTTAATAACGTGTATATTTCAATTTTAACCTACCTTGACATTTAGAACATCAATAGAATATTCTGTGCAATATGGCTTGACGTACCTGTAAATAGACGTTTTTCAGCACTTTATAGATGGCTTCACACGTCTCTGGAATTATTTTGCCTAGAGCTTGTGGTGATATCAACGTAGAATACTTGAGACACTCGTACGATCGGCCCGTTGCAAGGAACCTCAAAGTCGCAGTTAATCTCTCATGGGGAGAAATCGATTTCCTCATAACCGTGTCTTTCTTTTCAATTAATGGAGTCACGAGTAACAACAGCTGTTCATAGGCGTCTTCATCCATCCGCAAATAATTACGGAAGTCTGAAGGCTCACCACCCAAGTCTTTCAATAATCTTGTATGAGTGTATTCATTTCTTTTAGTAAGCCACTTTTTACTCCACATTTTACGTTTAAACTTCTTCTTCTTCTTCTTACTGTTTAAAACCACACACAATCCGACTAAAGCTATCATATCATCTTCATCTTGTTGGCTCGCCATCTCTCAACTGAGCTAAACGTACGGTATACCGTTACGTGTGTGGACTCTAGTTTGCACAGGTATACATGACAGGTAAACCTGCGCCGGTTTACCTGTCATGTATACCGTTACGTGTGTGGCCGGCCTAAGTACCTTGTCTGAGGTACTATTTTTGTACTCATTGAGTCCTGAGAATATTTGTCACAAGTTGGAGGTAAAACCTAAATGCCTTGTACAAGGCACATCATGTTGACGACCCTTGAGTCCTGAGAAAAAAAGTGCTAATTTAGAATTTTTGAACTTGTAATGAGTGTTCTAAATACCGATGGTTAACACAAAAAATAGTTTAAAAAAATATTGACACCTGTTTTAATCCGTTTCTAGATGTCCTTGTACAAGGCACCTCGGTCTCTACTCAAGTAAATGTCAATAATTATAAGACTCCGCAAAAGAAAACTTTCTTTTTATTTATATAAATTAGATACGTTAGATGTAAGAGTACAGTATTAATAGAGCAGAACACAATAGTTTTTTAATTCTTAGTTCTAAAATTATAAGCAGAATGATGTTTTCTAAAACAATTTCTACCCTCAATGAGACATAAGCAAACATTGCACTGAATACAGTACACGCGTGACTTCATTTTGCAGTTTTTCTGAGCACATCGTTTCTGTACACTTGCTACCTCTGGGAGATGATCAGCTCCTTGAGTTCGACGTCGAAGAGATGGATCTTCAACAGTTCTACGATCAATTAAATGACTGAAAGTTAAGGGATGGTTTTCTCCATGCTCTCCATGGTTGTCGATTTGAACTCCAGCCTTAGTACAAGTACCATCGTTATTTTCAATCAGTGTCTGTCCGAATTCAAGTTTAAAAGTTCGGTACTGTAGAATTAACCTAGTAGGAGTATTGAGCATCTGTTTCGTTTGACGCATTTGAAGCCAAGCATTAGACGTTGATAAATAAACAAAATGTAAAATACGTTGAACTGTCCACTTTTTGGTCCTTGCTCGAGAGGGGCAGTATGCCATCATACGGTTAGCTAGATCGACTCTTCCCATATTCCGATTGTATGAATGTATAACCTTGGGCTGATCAATATTTATAAACTGCTTTTGGCTTTTAGACCATCTCCGTACTTCAAAAATTTGATCTTTGGCCTCTTCAGTGGACAGCATTGTTACAGTATTGTTATCCAACCATTTAGTTATAGCCATGATTCCGTCTTGTCTCACAGTCACTACGCTTTCACCTCTAGAATTGTTCTTCTTAAAAGATTTATCATCAGGGAGATCTTTGGTTGGGGGAATCCTGTCTTTTCGTATCGTTCCTGAGCACCTAATGCCACATTTTTAAAGTTCATCAGCCAGTCTGACTGTAGTAAAAAATCTATCAATGTACACCACATGTCCTGGAACGAGTGATCTAGTCTGGTGTAGCACTGCATTTTCACACTGCCAAAATTTGTTCAATGATTCATCAGTGGTATATGTCTTAGGCCCTGCATATACTGTAAAGTCACATACAATTCCATTAGGATTTGCTAAAACATATACTTTTAGACCAACAGGGTTTGGCTTGTTTGGTACATATTGCTTTGAAAGGCAAAAAACCTGTAAAAGGTACCATCATTTCATCAACACAAACTTCTCGTTCCCTTTTCTGTTTCATACATACTTTAAGAATTCTATCAAGGAAAGGTCTCACCTTCCAAAGCCTGTCACCTTTTTTTTTGTTCCTCAGAAATATTATTGTCAAAAACCACTTTTAATGAGCATCGAATTAAAAAAAATCCGTCTCTGGTTATGGCATCAGCAACTAGAGGCACTCTCCAAATCTTTTTCCCAATACATTCTAATCTTAGGCAACTGGAGAGAGCTGACATCACAAAATTAATCCCTAACCATACTTTAAGCTCTGAAAGTTTCAATTTCAATTCTTTATCTGTTTTTAAAAGGTAGTTTTGGTTACTTTTCTCAACAATGATGGACGGTATTTCATCATCATAGTATTGCTGTACATACTTCTCTGCATCCCAATCTGTAGAATATATGGGTAAGTACGCAGGCTGGACAAGCGTAGATGTTTCAGGAGCAAACACTTGCATTGCCCAAGGTAAACTTGGCTGAACATCTTTCTACTGTTTCTTTGGCAGTATCTTCTTACGTGAGTCGGTTTTAGATCTCTTCTTTGCCTAAAAAAATCACATTAGCATATTAATCACCCAATAAAAACATTTAGAAGTTTTTTAATATATTTCGATTATATTTAATTTTAAATTTTTTTATACAATATATAAACTATGAAGCATCAATAAAATATCTGGCCTTTATTTCTTGTTTGACAGTTTTCATTAATAATTTTTACAGTAAGTCTATTTTAAATAACACTGGTTTTACTAAATTGATTGAGACCATTAAGTGTACAAATTATACCTACCACTTCCCTTGTTGTTGAGGTTGAAGGAACAGCTCATGCTCGTCGTCATCACTTCCTTCGGATGGTACGTAGGGCGGATCTACGTCTGAGTCATCGCCAAACAGATCATCAAAATTGTAGTAGTCGTAGATTTAACAGTGATTCTTCCCCATCATCGTCACTTAGATAGTCATCTATATCAGAATCATCTAGGTTGAAGTCTTCAAACCTCTTTCTCTTCACTGAAAAAAAGCAAAATATAAAATTTGGGGTAGATAGATATTTGTACTAGATTATTTTATTAAATTTAAGGTCAAATTTATATTTTATTTATCTAAAAATAAATCAAAATATCAAATTACTTGCTCCAAGTATGCAACAGTTGTAGTTATTGACAGAAGTAAATAAGACCCAAGTGGCTTGGTCAAGCCACTGAAGAAAATGGTGATTTTAGTTTGTAGACCTAAGTGCCTCAGTCAAGGTACTCTAAGAATGCCTCACTCTAGCCATATGAAACTAAACTTAACACCATTATAATAACTTTAATAGATAGATTGGTCCTTAAACATGTAATTTGTGAAGAAATATCAATTAAATAATTATGAATACTGTCTTACCTGAGCGTGTAACAAGAGCAGTTTTTTCTGGAGGGGTGTCCATCTTTGAGACTGCATGGACAAGAAACAAGTAGTGCCATCTATCGCAGCTTAAGCGAACTATTAGGGTAGTTTGAAATACAGTCCATCCAGTGCTGCTATCTTGTGTTGAGTTAATGAACTATTAGAGTGACATGGTTTTTTTGTTTTCGTGACTTGTACAAGGTCTTGGCTACTATAGGAGGACAAAACTCTTCAGGTCTCAAAGGCTAATGCATGCATGTACTTGTTCAAGGCACTTCGGTCTTAGCTATCAAATTCACCCAGGACTCAGGAGGTTAAGTAACAACCATTCAGGAGGAGCTGCATGGTAATTGCAGTCGTCGTCGCTAGATGACTCAAATTCGTCAATGTCTGAAGACATAACCCCTGATTCACTGTCTGAGAATGTTCCTGAACGATTACACAAGCCACTTGGACCCGGAACTGCATTCATTGTAAAAATGCACACACGAAATACTGGTTGAATTCACAAACAAAATACTTCTTGTACGCACACATCAATAACTGTGGAATTTGTAACGATTCGTAAAGAATGCTTTTTGCACTATCACGTTTCTCGCACCAACTAAACATTACACATAAAACGTTTCTGACGCGACGTGAGAGAGAGGGCCGCCTCCAGTCTCACCACCATACTCACGCTGTACACAGATTTAATGTTATTGGTACCGCCTATTACATTTACACAGATAGATCCGCTGTCATTGTTTAAATGTCTGACACGACGTGAGAGAGGGCCGCCTCCAGTCTCACTACCACACTCACGCTGTACAGGGCTAAAGTTATTGGTACCGCCGCCTATTACATTTACACAGATAGATCCGCTGTCATTGTTTAACCCTTTGCCGTCGGATGGGTGTTTTAATGACTGTCCTCTCAAGTTGGATGGGCCACTTTGCTGCCCACAGCTGTTTCCATGGCAGCTGGATTGATGAACTAACCTCATTGTCCTGTGCAGTCGGCACGTCCACTATTGTGGCAATGGCCGCTTTGCTCTCTGCTCGGTTATTAAACTCCCATTGTGGTTTAAAATGCTGCAATACCCGTTTCTCGGATACTATTTATGGCTTCGACACAATGTTTGCTTGAGGGTGGGTTATTGTTGAAGGTATTACACAAGTCGTTTGATATGACTTCAACCAGTCCTCTTGGGTAGAGTGCAGCTCCTTTGTAAACAGAATGTAAGCATTTACAATGGCTGTTTCAAACAACAACAAAAAACTTTCCTCAATCATTTTAGTGACTTAGGGATGAATGGGTAACTTGAAATATAATAGTCTGTCAGGTCGACACCACCCATCGATTCATTATATTTACAAACAGACTTTGGTCTTTATAGGCCAAAAATACGTTCCGACCTGGCAAAGATTCACAGGCCCTTACCTAGACCATGCAGGAGCTGCACTCTACCCAAGAGGACTGGTTGGAGTCATATCAAACGACTTGTGTAATAACTTCAACAATAACCCACACTCAAGCAAACATTGTGTCGAAGCCATAAATAATATCCGAGAAACGGGTATTACAGCATTTCAAAGCACAATGGGAGTTTAATAACCGAGCAGAGAGCAAAGCGGCCATTGCCACAATAGTGGCCGTGCCGACTATAAAGGACAATGAGGTTAGTTCATCAATCGAGCTGCCATGGAAACAGCTGTGGGCAGCAAAGTGGCCCATACAACTTGAGAGGACAGTCATTAAAACACCCATCCGACGGCAAAGGGTTAAACAATGACAGCGGATCTATCTGTGTAAATGTTATATAGGCGGTACCAATAACATTAGCCCTGTGTACAGCGTGAGTGTGGTAGTGAGACCGGGGGCGCCCCTCTCTCACGTCGTGTCAGACATTTATACAATGGCAGCGGATCTATCTGTGTAAATGTTATAAGCGGTACCAATAATATTAGCCCTGTGTACAGCGTGAGTGTGGTAGTGAGACCGGGGGCGCCCCTCTCTCACGTCGTGTCAGACATTTATACAATGGCAGCGGATCTATCTGTGTAAATGTTATAGGCGGTACCAATAACATTAGCCCTGTGTACAGCGTGAGTGTGGTAGTGAGACCGGGAGCGGCCCTCTCTCACGTCGTGTCAGACATTTAGCCCTTTGCCCTCGGATGGGTCATTTAGGTGGCCGACGTCGTTTCTGCGCCAGCTCTATATTGGTTCATGACCGTTAGTCTTCTTAGGTCGGGTAGGCCACTATAGTGGCAGTCACCATTGTTGTATTCAGATCGGAGCAAATCGTGTTGGTTTTGTCTGTGAGGTCGGATGGGCCACTCTGGTGACCACTAGTGATTTCCCTACGCGCTAGGTAGGGCCACTCCGCTGACCACTAGTGATTTCCCTATGCGCAAGGTAGGACCACTCAGGTGACCACTAGTGATTTCCCTACACACCAGGTAGTACCACTCTGGTGACCACTAGTGATTTCCCTAAGCGCTAGATAGGACCACTCTAGTGACCATTCAACATATTTATTTATTTCTTTTTTTTTTACTATATCCAGTTACTATGGTAACAAAGGTATATTTTGGAACTTTTGAAGAACAGTTGGGAACACTGACTATACTTATAATTTAATACATTTCATTGATGTGGAAAGTTGGCTGATTTCATTACATGGTGTATCGCTGATATTAAAAAGAGACCTGTATTGGTGTAAACTCTGTTGGAGTTAGTTTTCTCAGTGTGGAAACCAAGTTCTACGTTTGTTGAGATTTTGAAAGAAGTTCTCAGCCCATGGGGATGAAAGAAGTGGATAAAAAGGTAGTTTACTACCTTTACGGTTTAATATGGACCAATAAAATATAAATAAAATCAAAACTTGTGTGAACATGCAATTCTTACTCTAAAGCCGCGTTTACACCGGAGTTTAAAACCCGAGTTGCAAACAGAAATTGTAAACATATCAAAACATTTTTGCATTTGCATTTTTTGGGCAAAACATTTCGCTGTTGCAAACAGTTTTCAGTGTTTGAAACAGAAATTTTTGTTTCCACCTGAAGTCGGTAAAGATCAAAAGGAATTGCAAACTTTAGTTTGCAACACTGGTTTCGGTCACTATGTGCCGTTGAAACATGAAACAGAAACATTTCCCCGCCATCCCCTACGCTGCCACCTCCACTCTCATTCACGTGATCACTCGCACCACCCTGTCTCGACTCAGTGTCATTTCCTGTCTGGACTGCTACTAGTTACCTCGTGCTTGCTGTGAGTGATCAGTGGTGAGAAGACAATATTCTAAAGTTAATTAGCTTGTACAGAGAGAGCAAGTCATGTGGAACCAAACTATTCCCGATTACAAAAATAAAAACATGGAAAACTACGCATAGAATGACATTTCGCGTGAAATGAATTTAAGGAAGGGAATGCATCGTCTGCAAGCAGGACGTAAGGTACTGGATAGGTCCTCCCTGGCAACATTTTGGGATTTGGAAGGTTCAAATCCGATTCATCCTAAAGTTTCTTGATTTTGCTGTGAGCAAATACACCACCATCAGAAATTCGTCCTTGGTATCCAACCGAAACATAATTGAAACAATACTTGGCATCTACAACTGCAAGCAAGACAATGCTAAGGAATCCTTTATAATTGAAGTAGTCACTGCCAGTCTTGATTGGTGCTTGTAGCATTACATGTTTCCCATCCATGCTGCCAATACAGTGAGGGAAGTTCCATTGTCGGTTATACTCTTCAGCGTGATGTAGCCACTCATCTTTTGTAGAGGAAAGCTGCAATCAGTTGGAAGAAATTAATTATCTAGTACAGCCATAGTGTAGCCTTCATAGTATTGTGACGACGGGGCCCATCTCCCGCCGTCTGAAGGAGAGGGGAGGCGTCAGTGAGTGTCACCTCTGGGTCATTCAGTGCAGTCGGGTCATCATCGAGGTGCGGAGCGCGCGGTAGCCACGGTCGAGAAGACGCGGTGGCGTCCAGCCGGCAAGGTGCGTGTCGCGGCGGGCGGTTGTCACTGCTACGGACAATAGTAGGTCAGGGTTATCGAGAAATGGTTTAAGGGGGTTCGGTATGCCCTATCCTTCCCATGTTAATTTGACCAATTTTATGTACCTTTTTCTCAGAAACCTTTAAAGCTATCATCATCAAACTTTAGGACACTACTATTTAGACCTTTGTTAACATTTAGAGCGGAACAAAGTTAAAAAAAAGAAGTTTTTATTTAATTTGTTGTTAAAAAAAAAATTATTAATTTTTTGTAAAATAATTTATAATTTTTTTAATAATAAATTTAAAATAGATTTTTATAATGTCTTCCGCTCTAAATGTTAACAAAGGTCTAAATAGTAGTGTGCTAAAGTTTGATAATGATAGCTTTAAAGGTTTCTGAGAAAAAGGTACATAAAATTGGCCAAATTAACATGGGAAGGATAGGGCATACCGAACCCCCTTAATAAAGTGAGTTATTAAGTTGAGAAAGTTTTATTCGTGGGATTTTCCCTCTCACAGCCAAGCAGCCCCATCCCCCAGCGGACCCCTGAAAGCCTGCAAAGGGTGAGTAATAGTTCTAGGTATTTTGGAAGGGGCAGTACGTGACATGTTTTTGGTGGGTAGCGCCGGGTAGTCCTGAGGCGATTTAAGAGCCAGTGACGGATTAAAAGATTCAGTAAGAGTTTTAAGTACAGTTGTAGTAAAAGTTATTTCATAAGAAGGAAATCGTTCAGATAAAAAGTAAGAATTAAATTAAGAAAAAAAAGACATAGAAATTTCAAGTAAGTTAAGTTAAAAATTTAGATATTATTTTGATAAAGGGTTGATATCTATAGTGTTTGTGTTATTTAAATAAGTAAATAATTTATAAATAAGTACTAATTTTAGACAGTATAATTTTGTTGCTGTTGATTTATTTTAATGAGTCAGACTAATATAAAGTTTGCTATCACGACGCGTAGCAGGTCTAGGTTAGGAGAGAACACTGAGCCGAGAGAGATTAAAGTAGATGAGGCTTTTAGTGTAATCGAGGAAAAACAGAGACTTAGGTGAATGTACCCAAGAACTTAAGCTTGAAGCGTTGTCCTGTTCCTCGTCGAGTAGTTCGATTTCACTGCCCAAAGATTTGAATAACGACGACTCTTATAGTGAAGAAGTTATGGCTGAGGCAAAAGGACCTGTTATCAACCCCACCAAGTATAAGGGGGTCTTTGATGATAATGTTGAGGAATATCTGGCGCATTTTGAGAGGGTGTTAACTAAAGGTTACCATGAAGGATGCTTTCCAGACTATCGCGTGGGAGGAGCAGTTGGAGTATAGATTACGAATACGTATGCAGGGCGAAGAAGAGTCAGTAGAGGCCTACGTACAGGATGTCATTAATTTATGTACAAAGGTTGATAATCAGATGTCCGAGAAATCAAAGATTACTCGTGTTGCGCGGTATAAAGCCCTCATTGTTGGAAAAAGTCATTGTTATGACAAACAATTCATTAAATGAGCTACTGACTAACATTAAAAAAAAATACAAAACGCTCGCTTTATGGCTGGTCAGAGAGTTTATAATTTGCTAGGGGATCCCATACGAGAGACTAACCCTGTAGGATATCCCAAAGGTCCCGAACCTCAAATGGCTACTCGTAGTTCTACTCTTGAGAGTAAAATAGAGAACCTCACATCGGAGTTTGCTAAATTTAGTATGAGGATATAGAGCAGCAGAAGAAAGAATCCCAAAATACGACATCGATAAGTCAGACCCGAATTTACGGTGATAGAGCACCTCATGAAGACAGGAACGGCGGCAAAGGTAGAGGAAATTATAATAGAGGTTTTGGAAGAGGAAGAACGGCCGATGGCAAGGTCATCAATACACAATAAGGTCACACAATAATGGCATGATACTTGGAGGCAATACAGTAGGGATCCGTTACGACCACGTATTGTGAATCATCAAGAAGAACATCCCAAGCCCATGCCAGAAAACAGAGGATGAACGGGTTCGTACCATAGGAGTTTTGGAAATCCAGGCTAAATTAAGTCAAACAGACTGGCAGGTCATAGATACTGGGGCTTGTGTTAGCGGTGTAGACGAAGTCTTGGTGAATCAGTTAGGTCAGGAGATCCTCTCAGTACAAGGGATAAGTATTAGAACTGCAACTGATGAACCAGTACAAATAGTGGGCCGAACAATAATAACTCTAGAAATCAGCCACTGTGTGATGAGATTTCCGCTATTTGTAGCTAAATTGTGGGAAAATGTTGTATTTTGGGAAATGACTTTCATCTCAGATTTAGGACAACTTTAAATTTTGCTGACCACACCGTTCAATTTACAACAAATAGTGGAAGAAAAAATAGTAGCCCCTTTTCTAAGTAGAGAACGGGAAGCTAGGTTTTTGAGACCACCCCCTAATCCTAATTGGCTTAACCAAATTCAGATAGAAGAAACTAACGATTAACCAGTGAAAGTTTTCTGTGCCACTCTGTTGAATTACCTCCTAGAAGTCAAAAATTATTGAAGATTGCTATTGAGGGTATCCCACCCAGCGTTGGATTTTTAGAGTCCAAGAAAGAGTTGTTTAAAGACAAGGCAGTTGTCATGCCATACGGTCTGATAGAAACCCCAATTCCAGAGAATGTAATAGTGGCAAATTTTTCAGAAGACGTAAAACTTATAGAGGCAGGAGAAATATTGGCAGAAATATTTGAGGCACAAGAAGTGAGAGAGGAAAGTTCTGCTGAAATAATAAATAACCAGAACTAGGAGAAGGCATGTGACTCAGTAAAATTGGATGTTAACCCCAAATTAAGTGAAACGAAGAGGACCCAATTAATGGAGTTACTAGACGAATTCAAAGATAGATTTGCCTGGGACAAGACAGATATAGGAAGAACCAACATATGCGAGCATGCAATAGAGTTAAACGATGATCGACCAGTACATCAACCTCCCTACAGAGTATCACAGGCAGAACGAGAGATTCTAAAGGATCAAGTGGAAGACATGTTAAAGAGAGGAGTGATAAGACCTAGTTACAGCGATTATGCATCACCTGTGGTCCTAGTACGTAAAAAGACCGGCGATTGGAGATTTTGCGTGAATTACTACAAGCGCTTGAATGATCTAGTTGTATCTGACAGGCATCCCTTACCCCTGATAGAGGATATTTTAACTTATTTGAACGGTTGCCAATGGTTCTTTACACTTGATATGAATGCGGGGTACTGGCAGATCCCGATACGAGAAGAAGACAAGCATAAAACAGCCTTCATCACGCCTGGCGGTTTGTGGGAGTTCCAAGTCACACCATTTGGACTGAAGACAGGCCCAGCAGTATTCCAAGGTTGCATGGATAGTGTTAGCCGGCTTGAAGTGGGGAAATTGTCTTGTATATTTAGATGACGTTCTAGTGATGGCTGCCGACTTCAATGAAATGCTGAGCCGATTGAGAAAGGTGTTAGAAAGATTGAGAGCTGCCTCTTTGACGCTTAATCCATCTAAATGTTCCTTTGGTTACAATGAGGTAAATGAGCGAGGTATAGGCCCAGATCTGTCCAAAATAAAAGTTGTGCAAGATTTTGAGCCTCCTAGAAGATTGAGAGCTTTAAGGTCATTCTTAGGATTGTGCAATTATTACAGGAAGTTTGTGCCCAACTATTCAGAAATTGCTAGGCTCCTCACACAGCTTACGAGGAAGGATACTCGATTTCAGTGGAACCAAGAGCAGGAGAAAGCCTTTTTTAAACTCTGAAAGATAAGTTGACGTCATCCCCAATTTTGAGACATTTCGATCCCACCCTTCCTGTGAAGCTTCACACCGATGCAAGTGATCTAGGCGTAGGGGCGACGCTCATACAAGTAGATCTCGATGATTCATTGCCTGTTGCGTATGGATCCCGACGACTTTCAGATGCTGTGAAAAAGCATTACAATGATTAATAAAAATTATGATTGTATAATTTTAATGGTTTTTAATTATTTCTGATAACAATGAATGTATTCCTCATTTGTAGTAGACTTAAGGAATAGGTTAGATGTAGACTTATTTGTATTTTATGTATGTATTTCGTTGATAACTAAACCTAGGAAATTCATGTTTACTATGAGACGAAAGTTATTGTGAATTCAAATGTTGAATTTTAATGATGTACGACTAACATCTTAGAAATGTTAAAAATTTGTATTCAATGATTAGAGTCAGGATAGAGTAGGCTCCGATAGGTTTCCCCAAAGTGTTATTGATTTATAAACTGATTAAATTTAGGTTATATTCATTTTTATCTTTTATTTGAATTTAATCGTATGTATCAATATCTAAAGACAGTAAATTGTCTTAATGGGGAAGATCAACATGTTACTAACCCCCAATTATGTATTTAGATAGGAACATTGTCCGTAGCATTCGCCTTCCGTTCGTTTGTGTCCCGTACTGAGCCAGAAAGCCTGGAAGTGTGAACTTTAACCGTAAAACTGTGCCGCCAAAATGTATAAAGTAAAAGGAGGACTAAGGACTCTTCTGGTCTCATACCAAATGAGACGTACAATGAACGCTACACACTAGTTATGAAGCTACGGTTCTGGACAATAATTGGACATTGTATAAACTGGATTTCTACTGTGAAAGCTCCCTGTGAAGGAGTCGGAGTGAGGAGTCCTTACGTGGATGGTGCCAAAGATGACTGAGACGAGTCAGCGCCTTTTCCAGACCGACTTCAGAGGGAAATCTACAGGATGGCGTTCCTGGCACAACGACCACAGGACCAAAGAAGCGGGCGCTTGACCGTAGCTTCCCTTCAAGAAGGGGGTGTGTGACGACGGGGCCCATCTCCCGCCGTCTGAAGGAGAGGGGAGGCGTCAGTGAGTGTCACCTCTGGGTCATTCAGTGCAGTCGGGTCATCATCGAGGTGCGGAGCGCGCGGTAGCCACGGTCGAGAAGACAGCGGGCGCGGTGGCTTGAACTTTTAAATTAAATGAAGTCTTTGGAACATAAACTAAAATGTGAAAAAATACTAATGAAATTTTATTTTAAATGCTGAAGAGGTGGCCCGGGATAATTTAAATAAGGGCTCTTTGCAATATGGGAGTTTCAGGGCCCACAACATTTATAAAAGAAGGGACAAAAAAAATGCTTGACAAAATATGCACTTTAGGAGGTACAATTAAAACAATACAAAATGAAAGTTCAGATCAGCAAGAACAACATAATTATTTGAGCTTAGATAAATTTACCTGCCTTGTTTGCTTCCTCTCTCTTAACAAAAAGAAACAAAAACTGTTGTCGATAATAAATGGCAGAAAATATTCACGCATTATTCTTGGTATTCTGTTGATTTACTTACTATATTTCTTAACCTATATTCGTGCAATACGGACCTAACCTTTAAATTTATTCTATAAAACCCCAAAATACAAATATGCCTTTGCAAATGGCCAATGGCTTTAAAATTTATGTAAAACATTTGTAATTTGTTAAATTGGAGGTTAACGAAGCCCAGATTGGGGCAGAACTCTTCTATATTCCAAAACTTACTACGTCCTTAGTTTTAGGGATGGATATAATAAAGGAGTTAAATTTAGTTTATATAAACACACAGTCTTCAAAACGTGAAACGCGAAATGGCGTCAATGGTCCCAATATAAACTTAATCGCAAACTTGAGAGCAGATAAACACAAACGATTAGATTTATTTATACATAAGTAATCAGACAAGGATTTCTCGGCTATAATCACAAATCCAAGAAACTGTCGATTTCCCTCTGCTCAGCCTGAAACGCCCGAGCTCACAGTATGCTTCCCCGAAGGTCGTCAAACTGTAGTGACTGCATTGGACCCGATGCTTGAAGCCCTCAAAGAAGCCATCGATAGTTATTATGAGGGAACCGAATCCTCGGTTACTTTTTCTTATCCATCTGCTAATAAATTTAAAACCGCAGTATCTACCTCCAATATAACTGAGTTTATTTCATGCCATGTAATGGATGAATTAAAGAAGGAATGTGGTCCAACGCCAAATACATCGTATCGAGATGTTAACTTTCAAAAAGAAGCCTCCGCCGAGGATGACTTTGATATGTTAAATGAATCCAATGTGACGTCGAGAGCATCTTCTTCTCCATGCCTTTTAATTATGGAAGATTTTGAATGGATAGACAGAGAACTAGGAAACAATTCCCTAGAAACATCACCTAAGCCAAATGTAAATTTCATCACCAACTACAATACAACAATACAAGACGCGTATTCAATCCGGACAGCGCGTTTGTCCGAACAGATGTTCGAAAGCTCCCACCTGAATTGCGCTGAAAAATAATCATTTGTATATTTTAGTCACCAAGAAGGAAATCTTTTCATTTTTTTATAACAGAAGAAACTATTGTGTTATTTCTTTCCAAGGCAATTGAACTTTCTGCAGTGAAATGTGTCTTTTTCTCAATTTTAAAACAGTTTATTTTTACTAGTTTTGACAAAAGTATTATAAAAGGTTAGGCATTTTAAGTTTTTTTCATGTTTTCTTTTTAAGTGTTTTTTTTATTGTTTTATATAATGTATATAATTTACTACACACATTTTTGTGTTCAGAAGAAAAGAATGTTAGTTTGTTTATACATTTTAAGTAAATAATTGCTTTGTCTAATTTAGTTTAAAGATCTTATTAATATGGTTTTACATTTTAACATAGAAAAATTGTTGAATTTAACTAAGAAGATGTTTATTTTTGTTCGTTTTGTCCTCTACCCGAAAGAGGCGGTGTGATGTACTATAAAGTACACAGTATTTTTTTAATTATTTTGGTTCTTCCATTCAAGCTTTATCGTGGTATTGGTTTTACCGTCAACAATAAGTAACGGGATCCAGATCAAACAAGTTCGCCTCAGGTATCATGCCAAGACTTGTTCTACGCTTAACAGGTTGCGGCATGAACGATCACTTGCGCATGCGCTCCAACGTAAAACTCGTAAGACGGACCGACCAGCAGAGGAGCTAGAGGTCAGTCTACAATTCCGATCACCACGATTAGAATTTAACCTCACTTCTTCCAAATTGTTCATGAGATACGGACATAACAAATACTTATTCCTATTGGTAATTTATTACTTTATGTACTACACTTATCATAATTAACCTTTCGTTCATATTCTGTATCGTTTTTATATGTTGTGCCACACGAAATTAACCTAAAACGTATTATTCTTGGTATTCTGTTGCTGTCGATTTCTCTCTGTTCAGCCTGAAACGTCCGAGCTCGTCAAACTGTAGTGACGGCATGGGACCCGATGCTTGAAGCCCACACAGAAGCCATCGATAGTAATTATGAGGGAACCGAATCCTCGGTTACTTTTTCTGATCCACCTGCTAATAAATTTAAAACCGCAGTATCTACCTCCCAATATAACTGAGTTTATTTCATGCCATGAAATGGATGAATTAAAGAAGGAAAGTGGTCCAACGCCAAATACATCGTATCGAGATGTTAACATTCAAAAAGAAACCTCCGCCGAGGATGACTTTGAGACGTTAAATATATCCGATGTGACGTTGTCGAGAGCATCTTCTCCATGCCTTTCAATTATGGAACATTTTGAATGGATAGACAGAGAACTAGGAAACGATTCCCTAGAAACGTCACCTAAGCCAAATGTAAATTTTATCACCAACTACAATACAAGAATACAAGCCACACCACAACCATTGCACCCACCACAACCGGAGAAGACTGAAGCCCCAGAAAGCCGCGTTTACACTGGAAACAAAACATGTTTATAAACAATGTTTCGGGACAGAAATTCGGTGTTTCTCCATATGTTTCTTATTTCCCGTATAAAGCGGTAAGATCAAAGGGTGTTTATAAACATTGTGGAATGTTTCGGAAACACAAGACGTTTAATAGGAACATTGTTAGGAAACATAAATCATCAGGTCTACCAATAATTTTTATGTGTTCTGTTGGTAGAACAAGTTGTTAGTTTGTTTTGCAGTCTGACCAGTACGGTGTACAGTGTTGTTGTGAGTTCTGTAGTCCAGTAATATTATTCTATAATATTATTATTATAGTGCTATGGATTGGAACAGGGGGCAAGTGACTTTACTTATTGATATGTATAGAGAGAAAAGAGAACGGTGGGATCCTTTGTACGAACATTATAAAAATAGAAACCGGAAGCGACGCTTGGCTGGAGATAGCAAACATGCTCGACACCAGTCAGGAGGCTGTCGAAAAGAAAATTAAAAATTAAATTTTCCAATTCAATAGAGAGGAGAAGGCAAAGTCTGCAGCTGGTGCGGATAAAGTTTGTCGGAAATGGGGTTTTGCTACAAACTGTTATTGTTTTTAAAAGACAAAAATGTTCCAATCCGTTGTCAAGAATGCGGCATGTCTCTATTACACGCTCTAGAAGAGGAACATATACAGGTAACTTTTTTTAAATACACAATATCTGGTGTAACATTATTTTTTGAACCCTTAATAAACCGAGAAAATAGGACACTTTTGTACTCGCCAGGGAAATAGCGGTATTCAGACCGCCCCGATGTTTTTCGCCAGAGAAATACCGGTCTGTCAGACCGCTAGTATTTGTTTTTTTTTTTACATTGGAAAAGCCTTTAAAGTTAAATCTCTTATCATTAAAATGCAAAGCTTAGATAATTATAAAGAATGTTATACATATTATCATCAAGGGTATTTTTGTTGGATTATGAACAAAGGAATAAATGAAAAATGACACTTTTTTCACATTAAAGTTTGGTTTATTGAACATGGTATAATACGTAATAAAAAGTAGCTTATATAAGAGTAATTCAAGCACGAAAACTTAATATTCCTGGAGTGAATGATGAACACATCATTTCTACCTTGCACAATTTAGGCACACTTTGCGGGAGCCATTCCAAACGCAAATGGCGTTCTCCCCTTTCCCGTAACATTCAATGCATTTGTTATTGGGTTTTTTCTCAATAGCTTCTTTTCATAAGGGCATATAGACTGCAGGTTTTTCCTCTTTTGTAGGCGATCGTCACGCACTTCCTCCTCGCATCCTGTTCTTGTCCCAAGAACAGAAAGATGGTCTTTTTCAGGTCTGCTCTCAAGTTAGGCATTTCTAGTAAGTCCGTCTTCTAATATGAGGCTTCTTTACTAGTCTTTCAAAAGCCAGCTTGCTTTTATAAAAACTGAAATCTTGTCAAAACTGGGACTTCCCCGATAGCAAAGAAACAAGTATGAACGCGTTAAAACACTGGCAAATATTAATTATGGCATAAAATACTGCCATTGGCCAACGACGAGTCTTTCGATTACTCCCATAGATAGATGTCTTCATATCTAGGGTATCAAAACGCCCACCCATTTTAGTCTTTATTGTAGTATCCTACAATTTTCCAGGCTTATTTATTTTCAGTAATTTGTCTCAATATCGTGGTGCATCGAGGAAATAAGAAGTACGGCCTTATTTTTCTTCGGCAACAACAGAATGTAACGTTGTGTTAACATTGTGGAAAGCATACAGCGAAGATCCCACACGTCTTTGCCTGTGAGGTAAAATTCTGGGAGGAATCTCTTTTTTGTTTTTTTTTAATAGTGCCAAAAATTGTTAATCCCCTTAGTTTCAATTGGTCAACTAGCTCGATGGAAAGTGAACCAATTGTCAGCAGTAACCATTACGATTGGTTCTTTCTATATGCTTTGTTAATTTTATGACAGATCTGTGCGTACTCTTCAGTAGTTGTTGTTCATCTCTGGTGAGACCAACACTGTAACAGTTTTTAAACCAGTGTAAAATAAAAGCATTACAGAGATACGATCTACCTGAATACGGCCATACAAAAGATTTTTATGCCATATTTTGCTGGTTTTTTTTGGCATATTACTGTTTGAAACGGCATTTGCCCCTAAAAGGCACAAGCACTCTCATCCAACAGTTACCATTTGCTTTTGGACAAAAACAACCCCCTGCCATTTGAGATTAGTTGATTGAATTAAATCAATATTGCTGCTGCCTTATCTTTCTGCCTTCGCTGTTCTCTTGTCGTGGAGGTCGGTCAAATCGTAGACAAGATAGTTAAAAATCTCAAACCTTTTACGCACGACATGTAGCTAAAAATATTGGTCGCCCAGTTAGGATCTTTGTTGAAACAGAGATCTCATATCTTCATGTCCAGATTTAAATATTGAGGTATAAAGAAACAACCCGAAAAGAGCTCTTACCTCTACTTGATCACACGGGATTGTAATTATACTTTGAATGGTGTGGTCACTTATTCTTCCCTCTAAGCTCCGTCCAGCTTTTCTATTTGGTTTTCCTTCAACTATAGTATCTATCATACTATCTGTGAAGATCAATTTCCAAACGTCCTTTTTGGTTGGATTTATTTCGCCCACAGCTTTAGCCTCAGCAGTAAGACCAGACGAGCCCCCCTAATAATATTGTGAGCTGGCGTTCGCACGATTTCTTGGAGGCTCTCCAACAGTGCTCCACTCAATATCCGTTTTTTTTCCATGTAAAAACTTGTGTGGCTGCGAATCTAGTAGTTATCTACAGTGACAACACCTACCGCATCCTATCTCCAGCATTATATCTTCAATCATCACTGGAGTTCATTGTAGTCACAATTGGAGCTGTCGCTGTCTGATGGAACATAGTTGGGATCTTGATCCGAATCGTCAGCTTCTGAACTAACATCAGAAAGGTTATCATCATCGTTCAAGAGTCTCTGGATCCTGGTATCGAAGTCCACATCACTTGCTAAAATCCTTTGGTCACTAACTTGATGAAGGTTGTATGATCCATAGTGAATGAACCAGACCTTTTTCCACTACTGCGCCACATATTTCCACACCCACTATATCAAGTCAATTTTACAAGTATTTACAAATGTTCACTCTATTAATACATGTCAAGTAAAGATAAACAAAGAAATAAGAAAAGTTCAAAATGTATTTTGAGCTCATTCCAAAATAAGTATGTAAGACCGCTAAAACGGGCAGCGCGTAAGAGAAATACCGGTATAAGAGAGACCGCCAGGACTTTTAAAAGACACATCTAACTGGCTTCACAACTGGAACTGGAACTGAGCGGGAAGAGTGTTGATCGACCGAAAAATAAGAGTGGGGGGGAAGGTACACAGGCGCGTACGCCTCAAGGTCAAGTAAGTACTACCAACATTCACAAAGTCAAAATACCCTAGCGGTCTCCAAGACCGGTATTTCGATTTAAGGGTTAACAAAAAAAAACACAAGGTAATTGAACATACATATTAAGGTTTCATTTATTGCTAAACGTTGAGCTAATACTGTTAATTTTAAACATTACTTTAAAATTAACATTACTTATTACTTAACATTACTAAAATTTACAGAATATTAACATTACTTTAAATTGTTAACATTTTAAGCTCATACTGTCACCTTTTAATTACTTGTGTTTAATTACTCGGGGTGTGCGAGTACAATACATTACTACAAATATACAGGTCAACCTAATACTACCGTTATTGCACGACCCTTTCACTATTAGTACAAACTCGGAGCCAATCTTATTAGGGTACAAATATTTAAATATTTGTATAGATCCTCATTTTTCTGTCTTTAATATTTGTGCTGCCAAGAACACTACCCTCTATAGTTAGAAAAAAGAAACTGAGTTCATTGCGAACTGGCCTTGCTATTTCACAAGGGTTCTTTCGGTAATCTTTTTAATTTCAACAACGTGTCGGTAGGGGATCCCAAGAGTCTCCACTCCCCAGGAACAAGTTCACCAGTTACTTCATCCTCTGAGTCAAAAGTCCCGGGAGGAGAGTACCTCGACGTAGTGCATGCATTTCTTCTCAGAAAGTTGTGTAGATGGGCGCAGGCCATAACTACGTTTACTGCTTTTACAGGTTGCAATAGCATTGGCTTACGCAGTACTCGAAAAACAACTGATAAAATACGAGTTTTCCACAACACGCCTTCCCCTGGAGTGGCGCCCATTAAAAATTCTCTCTCTTGTACCACAGGTGAATGTACCGGCGAATCTTTTCATTATATTTAGCTTCAACGGAAAGGCGTCGTAAGGCACTGGCCAGTTGAAATCTTCTAGATTTGGTAATTACTATACTTTCTGGTAAATCCAAACATTTTTTCCTCAAGTCTTGTAGCCAATTCAGTTGCAGGGAACACACCACCATCTGACAAACGCCCTTGACATCCTGTATTTACATATATAAAATTGTAGTTTGCATTAACTACAGCCATAAAACACAATACTAAAGAATCCTTTATAGTTTGTAATATTCACTTCCACTACTCACGGAAGACTGGATGGTCACATGCTTCCCATCCATACTACTCAAGCAGTGCGGAAACTGCCATTGGTAATTCCACTCATTAGCTGTAGTCAACCATTCTTTTTTAGTTTTCGGCATCTGAAAATTCAACATTTTCGTATTAATTATACATGTTTCTATGTATTTACAACACGTAAACCATAGGAAAGCTTAAATATTATAGGATGCTTCCTATATTATTTAATTATTTATAGGAATCTTTATTTTTTTAATTAAGAGAATTGTAAACTTATATAATAATTGAATTGTAAGAATTGTTATCCTTTGAGCAGTGCTGAATTTCTTGTTGAGTCGGGTTCAAGGAATGCCTTAGAAGCTTCCTTTTGTATCTAGGTATTTGAGCATAGGTTTACAGGTCTGGGTTGGATAGGTACCATCCAATTCAGGCATTGTGTTTGCTCAAATTTGATTGGCCAGTGTTAGATTGATTAGATGGTGTGAGGGGACTTCTAGATCCTTCCGGTGGATTCAACCACGTTTTCAGGGGATTCGTTGCTGTGTGCTCAGAGAGAGAAGTTCGTGTAAAGTGATAGCCTACTCTTGCCGTATTGATTTTTCGGTAGGAAGGTTGAGTATTAAGATTAAAATTCTTTTCAAAATTTAAGGTTTTGTTTTTTCAATTGATTAATCTATAATAGTTATTTTTGTTAGTTGGTGAAGTGTTCAGCAGATGTGTGAGGTACTGTAAAAGTTAGAATTTAACATTTAAATAGAAAATTACTTGATGATATTTTCCCGTTCAATTT